>NC_039366.1:172519909-172537215 GCF_003573695.1 Papaver somniferum
ACAAGGGACATAGCATAATGATGACCATATCCCAAGTTTTTTTTTCTTTTTTTTTCTTTTGAGACAAGAGAAAATAATACAAATACAAAATAAATATAAAATAAAAATGCAAGTACAAAGGCCATGGTGTAAGTACTTTACCGCTTGATTCTTCACGACTTGTATGTCTTGATATCATAAACTTCTTGAATTCTCATCTTGATAATCTTCACTCTTGTACAATAGTCTTCAACTTGTAAAAATTTTGTTCCTTGTCTTGTTGTTATACTTAAATCTGAATCTACCCATTTCTGTATTGTTGCTTGTAAACCTAAAACGTCTTTAACTTTTCTTCGAATTTGTGATGCTCCTCTTGTTGATGATGATGGTGTTTCTATGGACCTGTTGGTGTAGAGAGAGATAAAGTGGATGGTGCTAACTGCGAACAGGATTACAAGTGGTATGTAAGTTAGCAATTCAATGTCACCATTCATGATTGATAAAATACCACTCAAGAGATCAAAATAGTGCTTCTATTGATGGGAGGTTGGGTAGCTCACCATTCTACCCGGAGTTTACATACGGCGACACACACTCTAAAAGCACAAATTTAGACTGGTACAAAGAATTGAAGGTCGATGCCTCACATGATGTAACATGGGTAGTCTCCACTATAAGGGACCACTACTCTAATACCGAATTCAGTCTGCACCTCATTTGCCACTGGCATGGTTAAATCCAACTTTAACTCTCATACAAGTAAGAAACCCGATCATGTTCTCTGTCATCTCTAAGTTCAGTCACTCTTATGAGAATCTCGATGTAATCTTAGCAACATGTATACTATGTGACTCTAAACTAACTACAAGTTGGAGTTTTTCATTCACTAATTTACACAAAAGTTGAAAAAAATTGAAAAATTTAAAATGCAAATGCTTAACCACTCCCCCACACTTAAACTTTACATTGTCCTCAATGTAAATTGAGTCATCCAAAGTAAGTCAAGGTGGGAAATTCTAACATCACAAGTGACAAGAAATCATAAAAAATAAAAACAAAACAAGACAAGAAATAAATAAAATAAGACAAGAAATACTCATTCGATGGGTTGCCTCGCATTTAACGCTTGGTTTAAAGTCGTCAGCCCGACTATCTCCTTGTTTTCTGCGCCTTAGCCAGCTTCCAACACATTATGGAAATCTGATTGAATGGCACTTGGGTGTTTCCTCGCCCCAAATATGTTGAAGTGTATGACTTCTTCATCAAACTCCATAGTCAAGGTGCCATTGTGGACATCAATCTTCGTTCTAGCGGTACTCAAAAATGGTCTACCCAACAGTAAAGGTGTAGACGAGGATGAATTCACATCACTCATGTCTAAAACGTAGAAATCCACTGGAAATATTAGTCCTTTTACCTGCACCAAAACATCCTCAACAATCCCTTTCGGGTAAATATTAGATCTATCGGCAAGATGAATAACTATGCCGGTTTTCTTAAGAGGACCAAGGTTTAAAGCATCATAAATAGAAGTAGGCATAACATTAACAGAAGCTCCTAAATCTAACATAGATTTTGTAAACCTTGTTTTACCAATAGTGCATGGAATAGTGAAACTACCGGGATCTTTCAATTTAGGTGGGAGTTTCTTTTTAAGATACGCCGAAGCGTTTTCCCCCACACTCATTACCTCATTACCGGTTAGCTTGTGCTTGTTAGTGTGCAATTCCTTTACACACTTTGCATAGCGAGGAGATTGTCGAATTACTTCAATGAGTGGAATATTGACTTGGACCTTCTTAAAGACATCCCAAACATCTCTATCTTGTTCCAACTTCCTATTAGATTTAGCGAACCTGCCAGGAAAAGGTAAAGGAGGAACGTAAGTAGAAACAAGAGGTTTAGAGTTGGATTTAGTTATCTCAGGAGTTTGAGGGAAATCAACATCATTTTCCTCCAAAACTGGTTCCTTTGGGGTTTCTTGAAACCCGAATCAGTAATTTCAGGTTGCACAAGTTATGTACCACTTCTCAACGTAATATCATTAGCACCCTCTGTTGGGTTAAGAGGTTGGGAAGGGAGTTTCTCACCATTTTGTGCATGCAACTGATTAATTTCCTCAACCATCGAACCAACTTGTGTTTGCAAGTCCTTGACTGCACCCTCCGTTCTTTGCATAAAAGATTTCAGCAACTCTTCCATATTGGACCCTTGATTTTGAGGTTGTTGTTGTTGTGGTTGACCAACTTGTGATTGCAACTCCTTAATTGCATTATCCTTTTTCTGCTGATTTAAGTTCGCTAGTTGTTGATTTTGTTGTACCACGGACATTAGAGCCTCCACCAAAGTAACCATCTTTGCCAATTCTGAATTTTGGGCTTGTTGCGGTTGTTGCACTTGTTGTTGGAACTCACTCGGATGGTTGTAAACTGAACTTGTACTTGCAACTTGCTCATAAGTGTTGGAATAAATACCATACGACTGAGTTGAGAATATAGCATTGACATGCTCTACGTTCTCATAAGCTGGGCGTGATGGTTTTACAACCACTGCTGCAATTTGTTGCATCATTGCCATCATATTGCTCATTTGTCGACGTAATTCAATAATCTCGTCAACTTGATTAACTCCCTTGATAGGTGGTTCTGATCCACGACTTGAAAATTGTTGAGAATTTGCTGCCATGCTCTCAATCAACTCTCTAGCTTGGATCACCGTCTTGTTCATAAGTGCACCACCACTTGCAGCGTCAATAAGATTCCTATCACTTGCTTGGAGACGTTCATAGAAGTATTGGATAATCATTGCGTCACTAAATTGGTGGTGAGGGCAGCTTGCTACCAATCTCTTGTACCGTTCCCTACATTCATACAACGATTCCCCCACACTTTGTTTCATCCCACAAATCTCCTTGCGAATTTGAGTCGCTTTCGACGCAGGAAAATATCACTCCAAGAAAAGTCTCTTCAACCCATTCCATGTTGCAATACTACCAGGCGGTAAGTAATATAACCAATCTTTAGCTGCATCGAGTAAAGAGAAAGGAAAAGCACGCTACATTCCTTCATCTGCATTAGCTCCATTAGGTATCATGTTTGTCATCAAACATTGAAACTGCATAAGATGCTTGTTCGGATCTTCCCATACACATCCATGGAACTTTGGTATTTGACTGATCAACCCTGACTTGATATCAAAAGTGGAAGTTGCTTCAATACACCATTGTTGTTGATCCAACTTCTGAGAAGCTAGCTCCTTGAGTGTGCAATTTGCATCACCCATTGCTTCTCCCAATTTGTATTTCAGTAAGGTACCTGAAACACAATTCTCAAAAACAAGTGAGAAACAAGACAAGAAACAAAAAGCAAATATGAAAGCAGAAATGATGATAAGAAACTAAAAACTTAATAACAAGCCGTATGCCTCCCCGGCAACGGCGCCAAAATTTGATCCCAGTCGTATGCGTCAAAAATAATTTCACTTTCTCAATCTACTAAATATAAATATAGTACGTGGTAAGAAAGAGTTCGTTCCCACAGAGAGGCTTTTGTTGTTATAAAATTTCAGTTTCTTAGTAACCAAGGGGAAATTTTGTTTTAGCAAAGAAATAAAAGTAACTGAAAGCAATAAAATAATTTGAATAATTAATAAGGAGAAAATATTGGTCACGGGATAGTATCATTCACAAACATGTATTTTCATCAATGACTAGAATTGACAATTTAATCTCTCATTTACTAAAAGTCCTAGGATACCTTGATCGCAATTATATCCCGCCAATTCCCTGATTTCATCACAACCACATTAAAAGATGCATATGTGAATTCTTCCTAGAAGGCAACCTAAAGTGTAAAAGCACAATTAAGTTTAACTACATAAAAGCTTTAAGTTTTATGGAATAAGACTAATCAAAGCAAATGGACGTGTAAAAGCACTAATTCATTTTAACAAAGGTTATGATTCATATGCAATTAAAGAGATGTATCACTACAGGTAATAACGGCACTATGCTACTTGCAATCAGGAATTAACAACTTTTTCGTATTGAAAACCCTAATATAGCAATAGATATGAAGACCAACCTAATTGATTCCGGACTCGATCAAACTAGCACTCAAATCATGCAACAATATTATCAATGAATCAAAAACAATAAAGTTAGGACAAAATTAATCCATTGATTTAAATATCATGCTTGAGAAATCAACTTTTATCCCATAACCAATAATAGTATTTAGCTACTCATAGCTTTTGAGTTCATCATAATCATAATCAAAAATGAAATGAAGAAGACAAAAAATAAACGAAAGCAAATCCTAGTCGCCGCTCTCCAAAACTCCAAATAGAAAATACGTCCTCCAAAGAAAGAAAGTAGAAAACTTTCCTTTTTGTAGCTCTTCTTAGGTCAAGTCTTCAAAAGCCCATCACCAAGAAGTCCACCAAGCCCATACAAGAGATATAAGAGAAACACCCACGTAAAAATTCTGCCAAAAATATGTTGTAGGAGAATTGGTGTCGGCGACGGAAATTGGCCGGAAATATGGCCGGAAAACATCTCAGGTGACCGGCAAAGTCCACCCGATCACCGGTCAACGAGTCATTTCGGTCGGCCAACTGAGTTAACTCGGGTCAAGCATACCGAGTCAGGTCTAAGTCAGATAGACGAGTTAGATACTAGTCAGACTCAACTGAGCTGAGTGGCCTTGACCTTGGCCTGAGCTATTGCACATGCCAAAACCTGTGATGCGCCAAGATGGCTGTTCACAAGCTCAGTTCTCAGTTTCAACTGCATTACTTCACAGCTGCAAGCCTTCCAGCACCAGTATCATTTTCCATTCTTCCTGCACTTCAGCTGCAACCTTGTATCTTCTCAGCTCAATTGCACCTGAAATTTCCTGTATTCCTCTTCTACTGCTCATGGCAACTGCTAACATCACCGGCTCGAGACTGCAACATCAGCACCACCTGCAATACCATTAGTTGCTCAAACCCATTGTAACAACCAACTCCACAACTGCAACCATTCATTCCATTTCAGCTGCAGCCCTATCAAACAACAATCTGCTTACTCAATACTACCTGAACCACACATCAACAACTCCAGATAACAACATCACTGCATCAGTCCCTGTAAATCAATCCAACTTTTCCATCTCAGTCTTACCACCTGCAGCTTCAACTCCAACTGCACCTAGCCTGCACCTGAACTGCATCATCTGCCGCAGCACTACGTCATTCCTTTAGCTTCAGTTCAGCTGCAGTACCCCTAACAACTGCTCATTCAACCACACACAGCAGCATCCACCTAATTCACCTTGTTCTTCTCTGTATCAAAACTGCAGCACCAACTCCTGCAATGCATAATTACTCGCAGCTCCATGCATACACAGACCAACACACATCCCCTTCAGTTGCGACATCTCATTCTGTAGCTTTAAACCCATTACAACTACAACTGCAACACCATGGGCAGCTTCATTTCCAACAGTACTTCTCAGACTCAGGCCATACTGTTCTGCAGCTCACCTACAACTCCAGCGTGTTGTCACAAATGCCGCACTCTGCACCTGCAATTGCTTACCACTTTCAAGTTCCTAAACAAACATCTATACAACATCATCACCTCAGTTAAGACCCCTCTCCTGCATCTCATATAAGCACATACCAGCAAGACCTCCATCTAACATCATCACAATCCCATTTATTGCAACATTCTTTGCTCACTGCAGCATCCATGTCCCTGCCCATTGCTTACAACTGTGCTGCAAAAGAAAAGTTATGTGCCTCCAAGCATCAACTCCAGCTGCTTCTTGGCTCAAATCTTGCACTTCACCTGCACTTCCCAACTACATCTATGGCTTCATATCCTGTAGTCTCAGTTCACCAGAATCACCATCTCTGCCTTAGCATAAATTCCATCTGCAATTTGAGCTACAGCCACTCTCATTGTCACAACCAATGCCTCAACTTCACCATAAGCTTCTCCTCTAGCTTTCTATTTCTCTTCTCAGCTGCCATATCACACACGGCACATTCCTGTGGCAGCTGAACCATCTCCATTACAGTCCTGCAACCTTTCTTGTCCACAATTCAATCATGTCAGCAACAACACCATGTCTTCTTCATCATCTCAACAATTGAACCATGGCAACAGCTTACTCCATTTCTTCACAGAACAACAGTCACACACCAGATCCTCTTCCTTCTCTCAATTCAAATTCAGTTTCAAACCCCAATTTACATTACCGCTTGTATCACCAGATTCATTTTCTCACTGTTCAATCGAAACCCATCTCTCCAATTGATTGTAAACCTTCAATTTAATGTCTAAATCGAACCCCTAATTCAATTTCTTCTTCGTCTCATCACAGCAGCAGATCCCTTTTTTTATTCATCTTCTCTGAACAACACCCATCTCACAACAATAACAGTCAAATACCCACCTTGTTATCCCTATTTCCTGCCACAAAACCTATCTTCAACACCCTGAATTTCTCTTCTCTTTTCTTTCTGACTTCTCGATCTCTCTGTACTGAAATCACATCAATTCTTCAAACCCTAATTACCCTTCATAGGAATTCAATCAGCCTGCACCACCTTATCTAATCACTCAAACATCATCGGAACTCGATCTTCTCTCAAATTCCTCGATCGATTCTCTCATGAAGTCTCGGTTTCTCTTTCTCTTCAGTTCTGGTGCCGCCAGGGCTATCTCTATCATATGGGAAATAAAAAACCAATGATTTGTTTATCTCTGAATTTCAGGTTTTGTGTAGGAAGAGGAATTGATACATCCACCCAGGTGGAATAGATAAGGGTTGCCCATATTTCCTTTGCCCTGTCAGTTCCAAGGAACCGACCACCTATTTGCTTTCTTGCACAACTATCAGTTGAGGAGGACTGACAGTTTATTCTTCACCTCCTTTTTGGGCAACTCAGCCGGCTCCAAGTGTCGTATGGGAATCGATCATTTTTCCATTTCCGCTCCAAATGGACGTTTTCTCCTTCTTTTGCTCCAAAGGACTCCATTGCACCTAATAACTCAGACATTAAATATAAGATACATATTTTACAAGAAAACTCGCAAAGAAAGCATAAACTATAGATAGATATCTAGGTGTTTACAACACCTATCAATCAGCATCACTACAGAAAATTTATTATGAACTCAAACGTGTGGCTTTTCGTTCCCGTCAATAAACATATTGAGTAGTACTAATATTTTTGTCTCTTTATTTGGAACTTCACCTGTATATGAGAAATAAAAGCATCCAAGACTGATTCCTATAAATACATATAAATGATCTAACTTTCTATGATCTTTTATGCCTAACATTGTTATGCAAAGAAAGAATTCCACCCAAAGATATTGAACAACCATTCTGCCTTCTTTAGAAATTCGTGCATGTAATTAATGAGGCGCAAAAGCCTTAAAAAATTGTTGATTCAAGTGGATTACGTTGTATAATCATATACTAACAACAGTGAAAGAAAACACTCTTCTACCACGGTGCTGGATAGCAAGAATACATTCTGACAGAGGAAACACACCATATGAGGCATATATCTTTTATTTTGCATTTCATTTGCTAAAGCAATCAGATACCCATTAACATCACAAAGGGAGGAAATATCAAGAAATACATGCTAAAAACTTGCATTAATTGAGCATGGCTAACTCAAGGCCGGAAACACCAGAGATACTTATTGACAGAAAAGTAGATCATGGTCAGTAAAAGCCGGAGCGTAAGTTAAAAACAAAATCCCGGATTATGAAAACTACCTGGAATTATCGGCATATATTAGACGTGTATATAGGTCGTGTATAGTTCCAGCAATTGTGATGGCACGAGCTGCACCTGCTATCCAAGTTTTTAGGTGTATAGTCCAAGTTTGTTGTATCAAATAGTCCAAGTCTGCTGTAATCCGAGTCGTATGTATTCTCAGTTATTGTATCGAGTCTTATAACAACCCTGTAAACTAGTTCTATCAGTTAGATTAGTTTTTGAATCCTTCTTTTGTAACTTATATAAATACTGAATGAAAGAAATCGTCTACACAACTTTGTGAGACTTTAAACTCAGTTCTTTAGAATCTTTGATGGTATCATCTTGATCCATCCTAGGACCTATTTCACCTTCCGCACAGTATTTATCTTTCTCCTCACAATGGTTGCATCAACTTCTCAAACATCACCCGAAAGCCCTCATCATCAACCCACACCTGAAACTACATCCATTCCAACCTCAGGAAACCCTAGAATTTCCGATCCACTCAGTGTTCATCTCGTTCTCCACATCCTCTTACAAACTTTATTTCATTTGATCGATTTACTCCGCAACATCGTGCATTTCTCTCTTCTGTTATTACTAATGATGTACCCCGCACATTTACGGAAGCAATTAAAAATCCAAATTGGAAAACTGCCATCGTCAACGAGCATACTGCACTTCAAAACAACGATACCTTCACACTCACTACTCTCCCACCTGGCAAGACTGTTGTTGGCTGCAAATGGATATTTAAAATTAAATATCGTCCAGATGGCTAAATATCGTCCATATGGCACAATTGAACGCTACAAAGCACGTCTCGTGGCTAAAGGTTACACACAGCAGGAAGGTATTGATTATCATGACACCTTTGCTCCTGTTGCTAAACTAGTTACTATTCGTATTTTATTATCTATAGCTGCCATTCATAATTGGCCTCTTCATCAACTTGATGTTAATAATGCCTTTCTTCAAGGTGATCTTGTTGAGGATATTTATATGAAACTTCCTCCTGGATTTCAGAAAAAGGGAGACAATCGTGTTTATAAGCTCAATAAGTCCATATATGGACTTAAGCAAGCCTCTCGCCAATGGTTTGCTAAATTTTCCACAGCCTTACTTAATGCAGGTTTTATTCAATCTCGTGCAGATTATTCCCTTTTCACTTTTCATTCTGGTGTTGTCTTTATTTATGTTCTAGTTTATGTTGACGATATTATTATCACAGGTAACAATGATTCTGCTATACAGGATCTCAAACGTACCCTAGAATCTCAATTTTCTCTAAAGAATCTTGGTCGTCTCCAATATTTCTTGGGCATTGAAGTATCTAGATCTCCCAAAGGTATTTTTCTCTGTCAACGCAAATATATTCTTGACATTGTTAATGATTCTGGTCTCTTAGGGGCCAAGGTTGCTTCCTCTCCAATGGAACAACATCTAAAACTTCTTCCATCTTCTGGTGATCCTCTCCCTGATCCTAGTATTTACCGTCGCCTAATAGGTCGACTTCTTTATCTTCAAGTAACTCGTCCTGACATTACTTTTTCTGTCAATTACTTGAGTCAATTTATGCAACACCCATGTTCTGGTCACTTGGATGCTGCACATCGTGTAGTTCGTTATCTTAAAGGTACTGTTAGTCATGGCATTTTCCTTTCTGCCACAAGTACTTTATCTCTTGCCGGATATACTGATTCTGATTGGGCAGGTTGCCCTACTACTCGTCGATCCACCACAGGGTATTTTACAATGTTGGGAAATAGTCTCATTTCTTGGAAATCCAAGAAACAACCAACTGTATCCCAATCTTCTGCTGAGGCAGAATATCGGGCTCTCGCCAAACTCACATATGAACTGCAATGGTTACATTATTTGTTCACTGATCTTCGTATCAATATTCCGAAACCCATTCCAGTTTATTGCGATAATCAAGCTGCTATGCATATCTCTGAAAATCCAGTTTTTCATGAACGAACAAAACATATCGAAATCGATTGTTATTTTGTTCGTGAAAAACTTCTCTCTGGTCTCATTAAACCATTGCACATTCCGTCTGTGGCACAGTTGGCGGATCTTTTTACCAAGCCACTTGGAGTGGATTCTTTTCGACGCCTTGCCAGCAAGTTGGGCATCTGTCCAGACTCTTCCCATGCTCCAACTTGAGGGGGGGTATTAGACGTGTATATAGGTCGTGTATAGTTCCAGTAATTGTGATGGCACGAGCTGCACCTGCTATCCAAGTTTTTAGGTGTATAGTCCAAGTTTGTTGTATCAAATAGTCCAAGTCTGCTGTAATCCGAGTCGTATGTATTCTCAGTTATTGTATCGAGTCTTATAACAACCCTGTAAACTAGTTCTATCAGTTAGATTAGTTTTTGAATCCTTCTTTTGTAACTTATATAAATACTGAATGAAAGAAATCGTCTACACAACTTTGTGAGACTTTAAACTCAGTTCTTTAGAATCTTTGAGCATAAGACCACCAATGATCTCCAATTACCATGCAGGTATTACTCTACCTTATAGTAGACCACGTTACACCATTTGTTAAGTTAATTTAGCTACCTAATTACGAGCAATAAAAACTATTAAAATTAGGTTACCATATACGTAATACATCAACATAGCATTAGAGTCATTTACCATATATATATGATACCCATCTTCCCGAGCAGTAGCAACTGCGATCTAGGTGTTCGGAAGAATTTTTTTCCGAGTAAATTAGCATTACTACCTCCCACATCACCTTCTCACTTCCATACACCATTAGTACCCTACAAAAGCACCAGCAAGAGTTGTTCTCAGTTCTTGCAGTTGAATTACAGTAGATTCAATAAGAAGCACCAATAGCATGAGAAAACCCATAAAATGCACAAAGTCAAAAAAAATGAAAAGGAATCAAGATACTTCTAATAGATTTCATACAAAAAGTTTGGCTGAATACCTCGCGATTAGCTAATACCTTTTACATATCAGATTATTGAGACTCTAGGCAATCTAACCCATAATGTGAAGCACTTCAAACTTACTCCTTGCCTATGCTATATCCTATATTGCTTGGAAATATATATACCCAACTATCGATGACCTGCAATGAAGGAACTGTGCAATAGTTTCTTTCGCTGGCAACCATAAACCAACCGTGTGCTCTCTTTGTAACATGTTCCGAAATCTAGTACTCATCTCTTTTGGGAGTGCTTATTTTCTAAACATATCTGGGTATACTTTTGTGCTCAGGCTAACACTCAAGTGCCTTGTTTCAATAGTTTACTTGAACTATTTAAAAACTGGGCTGTCTACAAAGGTCCTGCCTTGTCTAAATCGGTGTGGAAATGCTTGTCTGCTAGCATCTGTTGGAGCATTTGGCTGGAAAGGAATTTGTGATGTTTCAATGGGAAGAAGAGAGGGTTGGATGTTGTTATCACTGACGCTAAAGTGAGCGCTTTCCACTGGGCTGCAGTCAAGACAAAAACAACTAATCTCTATCTTCAGGATGTTATCTCAAAGTGGAAGACTCTCTTATTTGATCCTCCTTAGTTCGATGGTCTGGTTTGGTTGTAATCTTGGGGTTTTTCCTTTGTTCTTTTCCCTTTTTTTTCCCTGCTTGGTGGCTAGCCTTTGTGCCTTCTTTCTTAATATATCTTCTATTTACAGAGCAAAATAAATAAATAAATATATATACCCAAGAAAACACGGATCTGCATTGTATTAGATGGTAGTCCTTTCTTTCTGTTTGGATTTTATGTCACCCTGTCAACACTCATTATCGTCCTAAACCCAGGGACATACTCTTGCTACATTTACTCTATCAACAACACCACTATCCTTGTAGCCCGATTTCTTCTTGCCAGGATTAGTTTTGACGGGAAAACCCATATTGGTATCTCTGGTAAAAGAACATATGACGTGCACGCAATTATCGCAAAGAATACTAAAAAGACAAAATAAAAAATAGTGGTAATGAAAATCAAAAACGTGTTGATAGTAGCTACCTTCTTCTCTAAACAAAAATCATATTCGCTGATGTGTTCTGGAATACTTGGCTTGAGACGTTAGAGAAAACTCACCCATGTTCTCTTCCAATTCCTTCGACTTAACCTTGGTAATCATCTTGACTAATTTATTAATGCATGCATTTCCAGTGTGAAGAATACTCCGACCATATAACGCTAAAACGAAAAGTTTACCAAATAAAAGAAAACTTATAGAAAACTACACGTAAACATCAAGATTAATTGCATCACCTCTGATATGAGTATTCATAGCGCCCGCTCCCGCAACATTATTGCCAATTGAATACTTTCGATGGTACATGCAAAACAAATAATAAAAACAGAATAGACATCAGAACCCTAAAACGGAAGAAACGAAAACAATTAACGAAACCCTAAATGCGAAAAGAAACGTGAAAACAATGGGATTTGGCTCTTGATCGAGTGCTTTATATAGTGTATCAACAAACCTAAAAATTCTATAAATAAAAGATTTTGTTATATCAATTAATGCCTTAGAAACTTAATTTCTACGATATGGGATAGCTACTATATTTATAGATACCACACATTCATCATTGAAATATTTTCTTTCCAAAACATATTAAGTATCTTTTATTATACGACTAATAATAGACATTATTTTATTTTATTGTTATTTTGGAATCAATGATATTATTAAGACAAATTGCATTGAAACTAAATTGAATTTTCAATTTTTCTTCCACTAACGATTTTTTGTTTTCTCCATGATTTTTGTTTTGTTATGTTTTGCTTTACACTGATGCATAAAATTTTGCTTAATATCTTTCTAATGATTTTGTATTTATGACAGGATTATACATAATTTTCAGCAAGGAAGAAGTATACACTTTCATCGACGGGTTATCATTCTCAGTTCCATGTATTTTGATTTTAAATGTTAATCAATGATCTAAATTTGATCAACAATTTTTATTTTTATCTCAGATGAAACTATAGTTGTAAATCGTAATTAAGGTTAGTTTAATTGTCAGCAAGTTCAAAGTGTAATTATGATTAGTTTATAATTTTAAGAAGTGTAATTGGACATTGGATATTAAATTATATATATTTCAGTAAGTTTTATGATTAATTTAGATTTGTGATGAAATCATGATGCAAAATATATATCTTGATATGGTTTTGTCTTAATAATTTAAAATTAGATTAATTGGGATTTAAATATTTTTAGCCGATTATATATATATTTTTTAAGGTAATTTTATAATATTTTTTTAAATGTGATTGGTCGGAATATATATGGTGGGTCTAAAAGATTTTCCTCAAATTTTGTTGGTTGAAATTTAAAATGGTGCGGCGAAAACCAACCAGAAACACTGGTTAACCACGTCGCTCGAAAAAACTCTGTTTTCATATAGAGAATATACTGACCACTAGCACTAACTAAGAAGTAGATACATGAAAGTGGGAAAGGGAGAATTTTATTATGTTCCAAAATGTTTTGTTACTTCAACATACGTATACAGGAGGGGCTATTTATAGACAATGGTAACGACTTGTTGAGGACACGTGCTTCCACTACAAGGTTTGCTTAACTCCTAAGTTGTGGATGCTTATCTAGTTGGGCGGTTAATCCTTAACTGAGAAGAAAATCCGGCATCAACTGGATTATTCCGGATAATGGTGGGCCACTTCATGATCGTGTATGCAACACTCCCCCTTAGGCCTTGGACCACCATTTCTAAGAACGTTGCCTTATTAAAGCTTTGCCAGAAAAATTTGGTTGGGATAAAAATTGGTCCAAATAAAAATAGTGTAATACTTGTGGTTTTAAAGCGATGGTGAAATGGTTTTCTCCCTTCATCAAAATTGTTCGGGAAAACCGTTTGGGACAAAATCCGAACACTTGAAGCTCAAATTCGAGGTTGGTCGCTGCCGTGAAATGCTTCCTCCATCAAAAATGCATCAGTAAAACCACTAGGGACAAAACCTGACCGTTTAAAGTTCATAGTAATGTCGACGTCAATGAGCAGGTTGTACCGAGAAGATGTTTTCCGGAAAAACCATATACGATAAAAACCCGAACCAAAATGCGATCATCTGATACCACATCTTAAGAACCTCTATGGATATGCATCTCGTTAGATGGTGATCATCGTTCTAAGATTGTTATCTCATTAAAAACCTCGTCAGGAAAACCCAGAGGGACAAAAACCTGATCGTAGGAAAACATGAGTTCTCAAAACAATAATAAATCCGCAGATGTTGCCTCGTTATAACCTTGCCCGGAAAAATCTAAAGGGATAAAAACCAGGACGAAGGAAAAAGAGTACAACATTTCGAACTGCAGATAACAGCGGACTCGCATGCCTCATTAAAACCTTGATAAGGAAAACCCAGTGGGATGATAGACGCATTTATGTGTCTAATATAGCTCATTTGTATATATTGTTAGTACTCGATATTGTACTTATTCGGTTATTTTATGTATTTGTAGGTGTTTTTGGAAGAATAAAGCTTTTGCGGCGAAATTGGCTAAAAAATGGTTTTTGCGCCCGTGGGAGAAAATTACTATACAGACTCTCATTTTGGATAAGGGGTAACCTAATTACTAAGGGGTGACCCATTTCCAGGCATCTGCTAAAGGGAGACCGGAACTGGATAGGGGGAGGTCATCTTCAAAGTTTCAAAACTGGATTTTGGCGGGAAAAAAGGCAGCAGCGTCAACAGTTTTGGATCAAGGATCTGAGCTTCCCTCGCCTCGATTCAACTTGCTTTAACTCGGATTGATTCCAGAGGGGTTTGCTTAAATTGTAACGAATTCCCTTTCGAAGGATTAGAAGCTGGTCTAGAAACAATCTAAGTGGAGCCATCATGCTTGTTGTTTGCTAGAAATCTTTAGGTTTGCTGTGGTAAAGTCGAGTCAGCCTGCTGTGTGATTGCTAGAACCTTCCTGTTAGGATTTTTTTTTTTATTTCTTTTTGAATTCTTTTTAGTGTATGCCCGATTTTGTTAATAGGGCTTGGAAAAGAGATACTCTAGGTCGATTGATTAGCGAAAAACCTAGTAGTTCTTCTGATTTAAGCAGGGAGCTCGAAGACTCTTCTTTGGAGAGCCCTGTTTTTTGGAAACTTCAGTTTTGAGAATTTATCTCTGAGTGAAAAAAGTACCCCTAGTACTCCAGTTGTGCCAGCGATGGCAACTTTGAAAGATTACATGTTCCCAACTAGGACCAACCGAGCTTCATGCATTAAATTGCCAGCCACTACGGCTAATTTTGAGATAAAACCTAGTATTCTTCAGATGATCCCTATATTCTTAGGAAAGGATGATGAGAACCCTTATTTCCATATTAGGGACTTTGAGGAAATCTGTGGGACAATTAGAATAAAAGACCTTACTGATGAAGTCTTGAAACTTAAGATGTTTCCATTTTCCTTGAGAGATAAAGCCAAGACCTGGCTAAACAACCTACCATCTGAATCCATAGAAACATGGCAGGAACTTATCGCTGCCTTCTATATGAAATTCTACCCTAAGCATAAAACTGCAGCTGTTAGGCAGAAAATTAGTGCTAGTGTGCAACAAGAGGGAGAGTCTCTTTATAGGTTTTTAGAGCGATTCAATGATCTCCTATCTCAGTGTCCTCACCATGGATTTGATAATATGAAACTTGTACAGATTATTTATGATGGTTTAGACTATTCGACCAAAGCCATGGTTGAATCTATGTGCGCTGGTGAGTTCACTAGTAAAAATGCTGATGATGCTTTTACCTTCTTAGGAGATATCGCTGAAAAATCCCAACAGTGGGAATCTTGTGTTGAACCCCCTAAAAGACTCTTGGTCAATAGAAGTAGCACCAATATGGTAGATACGAGTTTTGCGTCAGATGCTAAGTTTGCTGCTTTATCCAGAAGGTTAGAAGCTTTATAAATGGGTCAGACTAAAAATAGGTCCCTTGTTGAACCTAATAGAGCCTCTCAAGTCTCTAGTTGTGGAATAGAGCCCGATAATTCATTTTGGGAAGGTCAGGTTAGTGAAGAGCAAGCCCATGCTGTCTATAACAATGCTAGGTTTGAGAACCGTCAGAAGTTTGACCCATACTCAGAAACCTACAACCCTGGTTGGAGAAACCATCCTAATTTCTCTTGGTCTAAGGGCCAGAGTCAAGGCCAGTCTAGCAATTCTCAGCCTCCCCCAGGTTTTGGTTTTAACAACTCTTCAGGTCAAACCCAGTTTCAGAACACTTCCGAGAAAAAGATCTCTACCTTAGAGGAAGCTATCACTATGTTAGTAAGTAACCATGACATGCTATCAAAGAACCACATGAGCTTTCAACAAGAAACTAGGCAGGAATTGAAGAATACTTCCCAGAGTCTTGCCAAGTTAGAACTTCAAGTAGGACAAATAGCTAAGTTTATAAGTGAGAGAGAATATGGAAGGTTCCCTAGTCATATTGATCCCAACCCAAAAGGAGAAAAATCGTACAATCATGTGAATGCTGTCACAACCCTTAGGAATGGAAAGAAAGTTGACAACAAGGTTGCCATGCCTAATAGTGAACATGCTGTAGTTCACCCGTCTGAGCCAGAGAATGAAGAGACTGATAGAGTCTCTAAAGAGACCAATGAGGGTCCTGTTGAGCCTCACTTTGTTCCCAGAGCCCCATTTCCCCAGCTGCTAGTTCCGACTAAGAGGGAGTCCAACTTTAATGATATATTGGAGGTTTTTAAGCAAGTTAATATCAACCTTCCATTATTAGATGCAATTAGGCAGATTCCCTCTTATGCCAAGTTCCTCAAGGACTTGTGTACGCGAAAGCGTAAGCTCAGTGTCCAGAAGAAAGCCTTCATAGCTAGTCATGTGAGTTCTATTATTCAGAATACCACTACTCCTAAGTATAAAGACCCAGGGTCCCCTACCATTTCTTGTACAACAGGTAAGTACCGTGTTGAGAAAGCGTTGCTTGACTTAGGAGCCAGTGTGAACTTACTGCCATACCATGTGTACCTTAAGCTAGGACTTGGTGAGATGAAACCTACCCAGATAACACTCCAGTTAGCTGATAGGTCCGTTAAAATCCCTCGTGGTGTGATCGAGGATGTTCTTATTGAGGTCGACAAGTTATTTATCCAGTGGATTTCGTGGTCCTAGATACCCAACCTGTCCCCGACCCAGAGAACCAAATACCTGTGATTTTAGGTCGCCCATTCTTAGCTACGTCTAGT
Organism: Papaver somniferum; assembly: GCF_003573695.1. Lineage (NCBI taxonomy): Eukaryota > Viridiplantae > Streptophyta > Magnoliopsida > Ranunculales > Papaveraceae > Papaver > Papaver somniferum. Next base: position 172,536,869 of record NC_039366.1, read on the forward strand.
GCGATCATAAACTGTCGAAATGGTATTATGAATCTATCTTTTGGTAATATGACTATTGAGCTGAATATTTTTAATGTAAACAAGCTACATTCTGAGCTAGATAGCACATGTATTGAAGCAGCGAACATGATAGGAACCTTAGTTCAGGAGTCATTACCAAACATCGTATCGGAAAATACATTGGAGAGTTGTTTATCCCATTTTAGCCTGGATTTCGACGATGATAGTAACATTGAACAAGTAAATGCTCTGTTGGATTCTGTTCCTATGTTAGATATTGATATATGGAAAGATAGGTTCGAACCATTACTAGCTTCTGAGTCTATCTTAATACCTTATTTAAAAGA
>NC_039366.1:172537225-172537368 GCF_003573695.1 Papaver somniferum
GTTATTTTATGTATTTGTAGGTGTTTTTGGAAGAATAAAGCTTTTGCGGCGAAATTGGCTAAAAAATGGTTTTTGCGCCCGTGGGAGAAAATTACTATACAGACTCTCATTTTGGATAAGGGGTAACCTAATTACTAAGGGGT
>NC_039366.1:172537378-172574906 GCF_003573695.1 Papaver somniferum
GAACATGATAGGAACCTTAGTTCAGGAGTCATTACCAAACATCGTATCGGAAAATACATTGGAGAGTTGTTTATCCCATTTTAGCCTGGATTTCGACGATGATAGTAACATTGAACAAGTAAATGCTCTGTTGGATTCTGTTCCTATGTTAGATATTGATATATGGAAAGATAGGTTCGAACCATTACTAGCTTCTGAGTCTATCTTAATACCTTATTTAAAAGATCCTCCTGAGTTGGAGTCTAATTATACATTTTTAGGCCCACCCGAGTCTTTCCCTGTGATTATAGCCTCCGATTTGGATAGTGATCAGGAAAGTAGTCCAGAGACCGTGCTTCAAGAAAATAAGGAAGCCTTAGAGTGGACCATAGAAGATATGAAGCAAGCTGAGGATGAACCACCTGATTATGACTTAGAGAAAGCAATTGACCTTTTTCAAGAACCCGATGGTCTAGAAATTAGGAACATTGTGACTAGTCATTGTAGAGGCACCCAAAATTCTAAGTTTGGGGGTAAAGATTGTCAATTATCCCCAATAGAAGTCCCTAACTTGGGACTCAAGCCTAGTGCATCTGAGGTATCGCTTGAGTCTATTCAGACTCCACAACCTGATCCGCCTGATAATGTCCAGGAGAAAATCCATATGTTAGAGACCCATTTTTCGGATGAATCTGGTTGCCGAGACACTCATATGAAGCCCAAGTGGGCACCTCAGATAAATCCAGTTGTCTTGCGAGAAACTTTAGATCAGGTTGTGCTCTATCTGCTCATTTTTCTGATCTTGAGCATTTGTCTCCTATTCGTGGCAGTTCTATTTGGTCTTATGGACCCACAATTATTTCGACTATTGGTATACGACTTTGGAAGGTGAAAATTATTTTTGAGGTATTTGATGTCTAGCTAATGACTATAAATTTAGCATTTACTGGGAGGCTCCCGCGTTCATGTGATACGGTAATATCCTTCCTTATTTCTTTTCCCTCCAGTGGTAATAGTTTCTCCTTGTTCATGCTTTTATTTTCATCCTTAGAACATTGAGGACAATGTAAGATTTAAGTTTGGGGGTGGGGAAGAAACTTTTTGTTAGCTTTTAGTTGCAATAAATAAACTCCAGAGCCTAGAAATTTATGCCTATTGAGGATTGCACTAACTAATCTAAGTGGATGGAAGCATTTTGATTGTAGGAGTTTGAGGAACCAATCTGATTAGATGGAAACATCTAAAGAGTCTATTCATAAAAGCACAGAGCTCAGATGTTAGACTATGTTTCTCTAAGTGATAGGTGGGGCCCACGATTCAAGTTGTTACCAATGCTAGGGTGAATTAGAGTGATTGAGATACCATGAAAAAAAAAGTTGAAAAAGAAAAAGAGATGAAAAAAAAAAAAAAAAAAAAAAAAAAAAAAAAAAAGAGAGAATATTGAGACCAGACCATTTGACCAAAAGGAATAAATTCAATAAAGTCGACCACTGGTACCCTTGTATATGCCAGTGTGTTGATATTAGTCAGACTGGTATCTCAATCCATTAGGATAGGTTCATTTTGGCGGAGGCCTTCAGACAGATATGGGAAACGTCGTTCACTTAGTAAACATCAAAACCATACATGTTTTTCTATATCCATCTTCTTGATCTATCCATGTGATTAGTTTTGACTCCGAATATGATGTCCATAGTGCAACTATCTGAGTAGAGCTCTGTCACTTTATATGAATTTTAGTATGCTTGAGTGCAAACTCGTGTACAGCAATTGGAATTTCGCATTAGGGTACTTCTTCCTGTAAGTCAATAAGTATGCCAACCAAGGAGATTCTTTAGTGCCTTCCAAGGTTCTGCGTAGATAGCTAAGGTATGGAGTACAGGTTTTGTGGGCATATCTCTGGTAAGCCCTCCCGAGACTATAACTCGGCCACTAGGGCCACCTAGGGGTTTAAAGGCTTATTGCATACGCTAAATGCAATCGACGATGCCTGCGACAGTGAGTTAGGATTTTATTTTGTAGTTTTGATTTGCTCGGGACTAGCACATAATAAGTTTGGGGGTATTTGATAGACGCATTTATGTGTCTAATATAGCTCATTTATATATATTGTTAGTACTCGATATTGTACTTATTCGGTTATTTTATGTATTTGTAGGTGTTTTTGGAAGAATAAAGCTTTTGCGGCGAAATTGGCTAAAAAATGGTTTTTGCGCCCGTGGGAGAAAATTACTATACAGACTCTCATTTTGGATAAGGGGTAACCTAATTACTAAGGGGTAACCCATTTCCAGGCATCTGCTAAAGGGAGACCGGAACTGGATAGGGGGAGGTCATCTTCAAAGTTTCAAAACTGGATTTTGGCGGGAAAAAAGGCAGCAGTGTCAACAGTTTTGGATCAAGGATTTGAGCGACCTAGCAGGCGATTCAATGGGCAAATTTGGTACCCACGGACTCTACAAGACATAAGGGACCTGTTAGAAGCGATTAGACCCATCTAATTGGGCTGGATAAGTCAGAAAATCCACACAAAGTCAAGACAGTGCACACGGTCCCTGTTTAGGGTTTTGAATTGGTTTGAAAGATTTGGGAGAGATTCTTGCGTGGGATATACTTCAAAACAGTTGAGTTCAAGTCAGAGAAGATTTTGGGAGCAATAGAATAGCTAACATACGCATACAAAGATCGACAGATGGAATTATTGTTAAAACTGCACGTGAAGAATAAGAGATTTATTCTCGAATTTGATCGAGTTTCTAGGGAATCTGAAGGCTATATATAGTTGGGTTTTTGTCATATAAGGGTTAGAAACCCTGAGGAGAGAATTAGGAGAGAGTTCAGAGCCGAAACGAAGAACAGAAATCATACCTGTTGCTGCTGCTGCTCGAGAAGGAAGACGAAGAAGGAAGAACGGACTCGCAGAGTCAGTCGTTTTCCCATAGTGCTTACAGCGAAATCAAACTGTCGTTTATCTACATCATATCATTATTATCGTATATAAACAACATCATCTGTTTTGTAACAGCGACGCTGTAACACTTCTACAGCGTTGCGAATTTCTGTTTCATCTTATTTCTTCAATAAAAACACCTATTCAGCCATGAGTGATTATTTTGTGTGTGTTTTTACCATGAAGAGCTAAACCCATTAGCCAAGGAGACGGAGGAATCCATTGTTCCACATTAATTGGTATAATTCTAATTTTATTATTTATTTGCAATATTATTATTTGATCATTTGCATGGGATTGAATTGAAATATTAGTTCTTATTGAATAGTTGTGAATTAATTTGATGAAGCATGCTGGGTTTTAAATACTTTTTATGTTTTATACTCTTTGATTACAACTATTACTTCAAGAATATACTTGAGGCAAATATTAGAATTATTTTTAAAGATAAAATTGCATGAATATTATTTAGAGTTTACTATTTATTTGGTCAATGGTGGAATCCTAGTCTTGGTATTTTTCTCCAAAACTTTGAATTATTTTATTTAGTTGCCTGTTTAATTTAAATCTATAAAAATTGTTTTCTTCACAAGTCTGAAAAGACCCAGTTTTTACCACTACTACAATCACTATTTGAAAAACCATCATGGGACAAAACCTTGACTAAGGAAAAAGAGTACATGACGTAATGTCCAACAATCCCAATATCCATAGTCTTCTGTGGCTTACTCCCCCTGACGGGTAGCCGTCTTAGTTGATCATTCTATCACTCTGTTTGATTTAATTGCATAGAGATCACGAGCCATCATCTAATGCCTTCAACTGCTTCATCTTCCTTTAGTTGAGAGAGTCAGTCTGATTTTCCTCTGTTCAATTTCTCAATGATCATCTTTTTGTGCCAGCCTTTTATTCTCCACTAGCTTTGTCTGAACAATCGTAACCGATTGGAGGAAACCAAGTATCCTCTATTACCAGACTATTAGCTAAGAAAATGTTTAACTGCTTCATCAAACCTGCTAAAAATCGAAAACTTAAACTGTCCGATTAGCTTTTCTCTGTGGGAGACATCTTGCGATCTTTCATGCAGAAGATCAAGCTTGATGGTACTACGAAGATGGGGGGCATTCTCTTCGGACCAATGTCTCGATATTGATGCTGGGTAGAGCCAGACTTACATGTTTACCACAAACCCAATATCAGGTATCTATAGCATATATTTCAGCTAATATACCATTTACACATCTTTTGTGTAACACAAACCATAGAGTGATACAACTCTATTGTTGAGGTGTAAACCGATCAATCTTAGAAGTAAGAGATCGCGCAACTGCAACTGTGCCAGCTTGTCCATTTAAACATGTCTAAACCTTCAAGGTTGACGAAGTTAAAGGACTTCAAGCTACAATTCTCAACTAACAGGTCGAGACCTTGTTTTACCGAGAATATTATCTCGAATTCCTGCTTTAAGCATTTTTGTGCTTTGGAGGACTATTCAGAAGTTCCAATAAAGTAGATGTTGTATATATCAAATCCAGTAAATGCATAGTACATGGGCATATAAGTTGGTTCACACATATCCCTGGGTATAATAAGCATTCTCTTAGACGATTGACTACTTTCGTCTTTATTGAGCAAATGCATATGACATGGTGATTCAACTGATAGTTAAAAAAAATTCAGGAATTTATACGCAGTTGTCTGTACTTCATATAGATTCGTAATAACCACATCCTTTAATTCAACTGATAGATGCACGTCGAGTTCTTAAAAGACTTCCATACAAATACCAAAGAGGTAGTTGCATCCATAACAAGGAATATGTTTCTTTGTAATCCATCTCAGGTTTCTGTGAAAGACTTTGTGCCATTTGTTGACTTTACTTTTCTCACTATACGCAAATACCCACATGTGGCTGAGAGTAGCTCACATGATTGAGTGTTCTGGTGGCAATACCAAAACCATGCATTTTATGAGAAACTATTATTCTGCCTTAGTTCTTCCTTTCCAGTTTAACCAATCATTCCTTTGATGACATTCATGTATAGAGAGTGGTTCAATACCAACATCATCTATGGGAGTATCATTAGATACTTTAATCGTGTCACCAACGTGTGCTTTACTGGAATCTCCTCATTTTGAAGTTCCGCAGCCTTTACAGAGACGTTCTCTTGATAGGAGAACTATACTCATAGAAATCAGATCTTCCTTTGATAGTCTCTTTGTGAGCACTATCTTTCAATGATTGTGACTGACTCTTCCTTTCAGGAGGTGCAGAATAATTTAAATCAATTAGTCATCCACATTGTGGTGTTTTAAATGACACACTTACTACCACATACACAGTTTCTCATGGAGAAACTTGATTTGCAATTTCTATGTCTTGCATTGCTGAAAACATCCAGATGAGATACATCCTGGTTCTTCTTTATACAAACCAGGATACTTCACGCCGTTTTTCAGGCGATAGCCCTTCCTCCCCCAAACGGTGGGAAGATTTTCTCATCGAATTTGCAAATCTTTTAGTAGAATAGTAATAATAGTGGAATGTAGCACGTCTCAAACAAAAAACATGACTATGGTTTAATGAGTAATAAGTTCAAATGCAAAGCCATTTAATGAAAGCAAAATACTCACCATCAATGCCAAGCATCACTAGGATGAAACAACGATTGATAAGAAAGAGTTTCACTTAAAATTTTATATGAGTATAGGTACACAGTTACTACCCGGGTGAGATGTCGAGTCATTTTTGACTACCAGACCATACTTCCATCAACCTGGTTAGTACCTACAGAAACTCATTGTGAAGCGCTGGTGCTGCATAACAAGCAACCTCAATTAGTTTTCTCATATTACGCTTTCGTATAAGCATCAAATTTGTGGCTGATGCTAAAACTAAGGTCCCAAAAGCGTACACAAAGGAGAAAACACTTCAATATGAACCGAGGTCCATATCTTCCAATCATATAAACTTTGTCGATAATTCCTTTGCAAAGGGGAATATCTATCCACAACAATTTCAGTAGCTACTCTGAACATTATCGACAACCAGTTCATAATCAGCTAGTTAACGATCTTACATCATTCTCAAGAGCATGGGGATATTTTAATCCATTGGTACCATATTTAAGTATGCGGATATTTCTTCATTACGGGACATCAACGCAACTTTTGTGGATATGCTCCTCGTCAGGAGTTATATCAACTCATAACTCAAAGATAATATGGACGTCATCTGATTAGATTGGCATACCTCATACAAGAAGTTTTCGTCTATGCTTCTAAGCATATTTTCAGACAAAACAATCGTTGCGATTACATGGCAAGCCTTGCAAGGACTTTAGTATATGCCGAATCAAGCAAGCGTACTCTTGTTAAATATAGCGACAGAGTAATCTCCAACACCTCAGGCATTTCTCGGTGTGAGAATTTAGATGAGACATAATTGGACTTAACCAATATCGTCGACGATTCTCCCCCTGATGCTCAGGAGGGAATGTCTCATCAATAGAACATCCAGTTCCGCATTACTCTACCTATCAAGGTAGTAACTAGGTGCCAAAACAACAACATGCAACCTAGGAGAGATAACTAATCAGATTTTCTCTCTCGTTTACTGTCCAGCTGGAATAATTTTAAGAATTTACATTGTCATGTAAAATTAACAGTAAACTGTAAATGAATTTCGTGACCATAGACACTATCTCAATATCAGTACCAGTCCCGCCAAGACGACCGATAGAGACCAACAACAATGAACATCATTTCAAATGCACGTACCGTGTCTTCTATATCAGAACGATAGCAGAGCTCTTCCAGGCTCAAAGATGGATTATTCAAACTAATCATTATGCTACCGTCCCGTATATTTCCACTTCTGGTGGTATGGTGCTCATCAGGCCCTTAAACCCGAGAATTATTGTGGTTCCCATATGCAAATATGTCTACCACAATTGTATTTTCCTTCTTTGCCAAAGATATACTTATTTGCATAGGTACTGCTGCAAATTTAATTTACCAAATTCATGATTTTAGGTAATAGCTCAGGCGATGAGGAGACATGATATTAACTCTAAAAATCATTTTAAAGAAATGCGACACTCATTATCGCTCGACTTTTGTATATCTACGAGGTGCAACTAAAATATGCAGCTCTCGTTGTTGCTCCCGCAACATATACAAAGTGCAAATTAAGCACTAGCTCTTTGAAGCTTGTCGATGCATATAATAGGTGCATATTACGTATGTCGTAAAATTTGCGAAAGCACATAAGGCCACAAATATGCGGCTCTCTTTATTGCTCGCCGCAATATTATATACGGTGCATATATCTTCTCTAAAATCAAGCCGAACTATTTACCGTAAAAATCAATGGTGAAACAGTTCTAACATAACACCGACAAATCTTCAATTTCGTCTATTAGGGTCGACGAAATGTTAATTCATCAAAGTTTAAATATGAACAAATTCTTTATACCTAAAAAGAAATTGTCTCGATACCAATTGCAGCTCATTTCAATGACCGCTGATAGAGACTGGCTAACCTTGTTAAACGGGTGTCCATTTTTCATCGCATTCCGACCTTAGGTGGAACGATTTTGAATCCCGAAGATTACTATAGCAAAGGAATATCGAAATTTTGCTATCCCTCAGGATGCAATAATTCTTCGCTCTGCCGGTATTAAAACCATCAACACCACAAAAATCATTGGTGTAACAACAAAGGAAATGTTATTTTCTACGCTATCCAAAAGGACGCGGAAAAACCTTCCGTTGGTTGGCTAAAGAGGAAAATAGCAAAGCTCTACAAAACTCAAATATTTGGTTAAATTCGAAAACCGAATAATCCCACAAATATGAGTCGTTGCTATACGTACCTGTTTGGATATCTCTTCTTATCCCACAAAAATTATTTATGCTATCAATAGCATAAACAAGATGCGGTAAAATGTCTAACTTTTCCTTCAATAAGTCCTAATTAAAACAGAAAACGAGTTAGACATAATAAGAATTGCATGTATATAACTACTTATCAATAATTAAATTAAATATGCAAAAATTGAAGAGAATTATCCTTTTTTTATATCGTCAGTCCCATGTCGATTATCGCTGAGCAATTCGTGCTGATAACGTTTTGTGTATTGGAGGACGTACTGGAACACCAACAAACTAATACTCTTTAACTCAGTTTGTAGTAATAATAATAAAGAGTATATGGGGTCATATATATTAGTGGTATATACTGACCATTAGCACTAACTAAGAAGTAGATAGTGGGAAAGGGAGAATTTTATTCTATTCCAAAATGTTTTGTTACTTCAACATACGTATACAGGAGGGGCCATTTATAGCCAATGGTGCCGACTTGTTAAGGACACGTGATTCCACTTCAAGGTTTGCTTAACTCCTAAGCTTCGGATGCTTATCTAGTTGGGCGGTTAATCCTTAACTGAGAAGAAAATCCGGTATCAACTGGATTATTCCGGATAATGGTGGGCCACTTCATGATCGTGTATGCAACAATAAGTGTTTAATAAAGATAATTGTTAGAAGGGAAGTATCTCTTATAAAAGAGAAAATTGATTTTAGTCTAGACCATTTCACTTCAGGTGGATTTTAAAACTAAGCTTTCCTCCGTCGATTATCTAAAGCATACTTGTTTTTGTACACGTGCAATTTCGATGCTAATAGTATTGTTCGTTAGATCTATATTCTCCGTGCAAACCTTACCCGACAACCATAATATCACTGTAAAGTAAACTATACTTAACCAATCAATTCTTACAGTTTTTTTGTCTAAACTCTTGACATATATTCACACTTCGAATCATCACAAGACATATGATATACACACACGATAAGACCTTATCATATCTAATGTTAGAACTTGAAGATGAATATCCAGCAACCCTCTTTATTAAAACAAAAACAAACAATCTATAAAATCCAAACATCATAATTATAAACCAAACTAAACTAACCATTCTTGAAACACGATATTCTTTTGGACATTTATACGGACACTTAGTAGGCAACTTGTTTTCCGTTCTTAACAACAAAACAGACACAATCAAGAACCAATCATTCATAATCGAATAAAGGTATTCTAGATGGTGATTTTTCAACCAAATGCAATATGATCATTTTACGACCGGGGAGAAATGATCATTTTACGACCGGGGGAAAAATAATCATTTTGTAACCGCCCAACCTAGTTCAAGTCTGATTTCTTAATCAAGACACACTCAAGTCTCATGGGAATGGTTCAATCTCCAAATTCTATGAAGAGTCTAAATACAAGACGAAGTTGAGCCTTCAAGGAAGATGAAGCTCAGTCCTCGACTTAAACATGAGTTGATCCTAGCCACGGCTGGGGTTAAGCCTCAACTCAGGTGGAGGTTGAGCCTCATCCAAGATAGAGGATGACCCTCGACCAAGACGGAGGTTGATCCTCAGGTAGGATGAAAATTGAGTCTCATCAAAGGCGCAACCTAACCTCGGTATAATATTCGTTTCAACACATGTTCCCTAGCTAGTAATACAACTAAGTGAAAAAGCGGGGGTCTAACAACAACACCCAATATTTCTCTTAGCAATATGTATGGACTAACTCCGAAATATTTTGCTAGAGAATCAACTAGACAGTCAGACTCAATCTAGATAAAAGTATCTCAATGAGTTAATATCTCTCTCTTGATTTGATTTTTACTCAAGCTAAAAACAATAGCGAGTCTTTATTAAATACAAGGAATAACTTGGATGGTACCAAAGACCAATGTTTAAGGATCAATCAATATCAATCAACAACCAAAGGTTGGATTTCCAATTGATGATCACGAACGCACAACCTGTATTATTTCAATTATACAAAATATAATGCGGAAAAGAAATAACACAGACACCAGAAGTTTTGTTAACGAGGAAACCGCAAATGCAGAAAAATCCGGGGACCTAGTCGAGATTGAATACACACTGTATTAAGCCGCTATAGACACTAGCCTACTCCAAGTTAACTTCGGACTGGACTATAGTTGAACCCCAATCAGTCTCCCACCGATCCAAGGTACAGTTGTACTCCTATGCCTATGATCCCAGCAGGATACTGCGCACTTGATTCCCTTAGCTGATCTCACCCACAACCAAGAGTTGATGCAACCAAAAATCGCAGACTTGATAATAAACAAATCTGTCTCACACAAAAAAGTCTATCAAAGGATAAATCTGTCTACCACAGATAAACCCTAGGTTTTGTTCCGTCTTAAGATATGAAATCAAGGTGAACATGAACCAATTGATAATCCGGTCTTATATTCCCGAAGAACAGCCTAGATTAATCAATCACCTCTCTACAATCCTTCCTGACTACACAGGCGGTTTGTCGAGGAATCACAAACAGTGAGACGAAGATGTTTGTGACTTCTTTATCTTGCATATCGGAGAACTCTCACGATCTCAAGCCAATCAATCGATTGTACTCGTACGATAGAAGATGCAAGATCAGATCACACAACTACGATAAAAGTAGTATCGGTCTGGCTTCACAATCCCAATGAAGTCTTTAAGTCGTTAACCTGGTTTTTGAGAAGAAAACCAAAGGTTAAAGGAGAATCGACTCTAGCGAGCGCACTAGTATCACACAGGCGTGTGGGGATTAGTTTTGCTCAAAGCTAGGCGTCTCCTTTATAAAGCCTTCAAATCAGGGTTTTGCCTTAGTTACAAAGCAATCCATATTCACCGTAATATGAAAACCTGATTTAGATTCAAGCTAATATTTCTCAACCGTTAGATCGAAAACTTAGCTTGTCACACACAGTTGGGTAGACGTTTACTAGGTTTGTGAAAACCATGCCCAAACGTGTATGTGTATGTTGGTTCAACAAGTAACCCAAAAGGTTAACCATATGAGCATTTCATATTAACCTTGTTCTTCTTCACCATAACTAGTTCAAGTGACTCAAATGAACTAGTTAAAGAATTGTTCAATCTCTATGAGATCTTATGTAACTACACAAGACACAATTGAAACAAAGATGATTCGAATCGATTGAATCGTCTCATGAAATTTATAGCCACGGTTTGCATAAAGCATTCCTTAGTAATTTAAGTTTCATGTTCAGAGCACATCTTTAGATCATAACCTCTTAAGTTCACAAACAAGTTCGCGAACTTAAGTAAACCGGTTGAGTTTTCCAAACTCAGCAGAAATTCTCGGAAAAAGAACTTCCGCCAGTTCGTGGACTGAGTTCGCGGACTTAGCACACAAACGAGTTTTGGAAAATCCAGCAGAAATTCTCGGTCGAGAACTTTCGACAGTTCGCGGACTTGGCAAGACAATTCCACAATCCTTCCGATTTCTCTTGATCAACAAAGTTCGAAAACTTCGGTTGAAGGTGGTTATGTAATCTAAACTCTCATTTCAATCATTGAGACATTCTTATAGGAGCCGTTATTCACAGACCGATTCGCGTCAGAACAATTCTCAAAGTGATTGAAACTTTTCATGACTTTCGTCACTAGGTAAAGATAAACTTGATCAAAGCGAAACGCTTTACCAACACACGATTTCGAGAAAAAGATAAGCAATGAATGCTCAACTCGAAATGTCAAATGTGTATGATCTAGTCTATATAGCATACGACTTTTGTCTCATAAGAAGTAGGAGATAGAAGAGATAGACTTTTGAGTGATAGATAAGTTCAAGTCTCCACATACCTTTTTGTTGATGAAGTTCCACGGTTCCTTGTATAGATCTTCGTCGTTGTATGATGAATCGCCATGAAGTCCTTGAGCTCAACTACACTTTTCTATCCTAGTCCGAGACTTAGCTATGTAGGCTAGAAATCAAGACTCATAGTTTTGAACACTAACATTGACAAACATGCTTGAGATAGCAACGCATGCGAGGTTGACCGAGCTATGCTCTAACACTAAGCCTCATATCCAAGCTCAAGACTCTACATTCTTGAGCACATCTAAAGCCAAGATGTTAAGTTCATGACATCTAGGATTCATTAAAACCTTGTAAGCGTATTCCTAGCTATTTCATCCCTCAAGGCTCACAAACTCACAAACCCTCACAATGTATTAGTATTTTTATTTTCCTAAAATAAAGATACCTTGTCCATGTCCAACCATAGACGAAAGATCATAGGGTTCAGCCGTTAACGAACGATCATACCTCCATTCTTCACTCGATGGATTTCCATGCTATGTTGATGATGAGTGCCAAATATTGCAATGTGTACACCTTTTTATTGGCAATTAACTCATCTTTTGTGCTTTAAAATCATTAGAGCTGCACAAGACCCGCCCAACTTACTCGAACCCGCCCGTACCCGCTAAACCGTGGGTTTTTAATCCGAACCCGCTCGTTGTGGGTGCGGAGTTGGTTATGAAAATAAAAACCCGCTACACTTGGGTTGGTAGCTGGTATTAGCTAAAACCCGCCCAAACCCGCCCGAAAAACCCGCTAAATATACACCATTGATAAAACTAATCCTAGCCGTCCCTTATTGAAACCCTAGTGGTACTAGTATATAAAACATCGGGATTAAAAGTCCTTGATCCTCGAGGATGTTAGGAGGAGAGACTTGAAGATGATAGAAGAGACATGAGTCACTTACTGTTGGTCTCCAAACTTTTATTTTTTTAAGTTTTAATCTTAACTTTGAAGTAGTAGTACTGTTTAAACTTGTTTTTATTGGAAGTACTAGTGTACTATGTACACTAATACTTGTTTAAGCTTAACAATGAAGACCTATGTTTATGGTTTGATTTTTTAAGTACTTAAGAACTTAAGTAAGAAGTATGTTTAAACTTTAAAACATGTGTGTGTGAATGATCATTGAATATAAAACAGGTGCAGATATAAACACTACAGGTGAAAAGCTTATAAAAAATATTGAACTACAATCTGAAGCGGGTTTGAGCGGGTTTAAACCCGAACCCGCCCGATGTTTGTAGGTGCGAGGTTGGTTATAAAAATAAAACCCCGATATAGTTGGGTTGGTAGTTGGTATTAGCTAAAACCCGATCCTCCCGACCCACGTGCAGCTCTAAAAATCATATGTTATCCCAAATTATGTATTTTCATTGTTTTCAAGAATAAATACTTTTACTAATTAAGCTCTGTGTTTTTAGGTACTAAATAAAGCTTGGATGAATTGAGAAGCCAAAAGAGCAGAGAATTTATGACAATAGAAAAGAGACAACAAAGCTCCCGCTAGAAAGTAGTGAAGAGTATTTTCTGCACCTCATCCGCAAGTGAAGAATGTTGTTTGCACGGCTCAAAACTAGAAGTGGGCTTGACATATTAGCTTTGAAGAAGATCTTCCAAGAAATAAAACCCAAGATCTAAGACCCAAACCCGTTTTCACCTAAGTCGTCGGATTTTATACAACTGCTAAGCATCCCACAACATATCCATGCGGTACATCAACAATTGCTTTTCCCGCATCACAACCTAGCACGTACCATTCTTCTCCTAATCGTACAAAAGCCAAACACCTCCTTTGTACGTCGTTCTCATCTTCTCCAACCTCTGCAAAACTATCAGTTCACCTTTATCCCTCCATTAGTCACTTCCATCCTCGACCACCTCTGAGATCATCTATCCATCAATCAAACTCCTAATCTCTATCTCTCTCCATCTTGTCTTTTGTTCTTTTCAAGAACAGTAACCCTAGTAAATAAAATTGGGAGAGATGAGATTAAAGTTAGCTTCAACAGCTAGAAAACTAGGCTTGCAAAAATGAATTGAAGTAGGGGTCTATCAGAAAACGCGTTTTGGGTGAGTGGGTATTTTCTATTCTCAAGTGTTTGAGAAGAAATTTGTGTAAAAATAAGGGTTACTGTTGTGTAAAAAATCATCAATTCTAGCTGGATCAACTAGTTTTCATAATACATTTGTGTTTTAATCATCTCCATCATGTTCTAATTCCATTTGCTAGGGTTTAGATGAAGCCATAGCCTGCTACTGTGTTATTCATACCATTTGTGTTATTCTTTAATGCTCAAACTGTTTAGGATAGAATTAATCTTAGTATGTCAACATTTTACTCTCACAGTGTATGCCATGTATCCATTGTAGTTAGACTTCTTCTATGTTGATTATACTGCAACTCATGCTAAACCAAACTGCTATTGATCCTTAGATTAGTCGTGCTTTAACTAGACATTTAATGCTTTGGAGAGATACAATAGTTGCGATTAAACTATCCACCAGAGAAACACCTTAGATACAGGATAAACTTGAATCTATTATAATGACAAGAATAGTGCTATCAGTTGAATACATTATTTGGGTTAGTGGTGGATTTGACTGCCCTAATATCCTCCTTAGCATTACTTTGCTTTCTGTTTTACTATTTCAGTCACTACCGACCTCTCAGTCGTATTGATAAAACAAAACCCTTTTGTGTTACTCTTGTTTGAATCTGTTGTAGTAAGACTTTGGCTTCAACTAACACCCACCTTGTCCCTGAGAATCGACATATTCTTTCCTTGTGTTACATATCGACATTGTGCACTTGCAGTTGTTATTGTAAGCTTGTTTACAAACCTACCAGTTGATGCCCAGCCTCAGCTTTCGTCTTGCTCCTACAAGAGATCACATTGATTCTATCATTAGACAATATCCAGTCTTGCTCCTCTAACTGGAAAAGTGACTTAAGGACTTGGCCACTTCTCAGAGCCCGGCCATATGGTTTTTTTCCGTAAGAAAACGTCTTTGATTAGGTCACGCTTTACCTCGGTCAAGCTTGTGCTATCCTCATGCACATACATATATAACAAATCTAGGTTGTCCGGTTAACTGGACCAAATTATAAAAGTCGGACCCCAATCCTAATGGTTTCGGGTCCGGTTTTTAAATTTGTGGACTCATAACCAGACGCGAACAAAATCTGGCGTGTCTTTTATATTACTTGATTCCAACAAATTTTGTTTATAAAAAATACAAGATAAGTGTATTTTTGGAGAAAATAAGGGCTATCTTAATTGGTTATATTTTATTTTTGATATTTTTGGAAACATGATTAGTTGAATTAATTAATATAAAAAACACATGTCAACTTTTGATTTGTTTCCCATGCCCTCATCAAAAAATGCCCCCAGCAAATATTTATTCGTACCCATTGGGTATTAAAAAGAACCCACAATTGGGAGATATGAAAACTAATTGGGGGATATGTATTACTTCCCCCAACCAATAGTGTCTGCTAAGGGGTGTTTTGGGGGGGAAAAATACTAAAGTACCCTTATCTCAAAATAAAAATCAAAAAACTTAAAATCAAAAAACAAAATCATATCCCCCATTTCCATCTCCACTTCTTATTAATCTCTTTTAGGGTTAAAGCTTTGAAACCCAAATGTTCCCCATTCCCTTTCAAATTCTAAATTTTCCCCACTCCCTTTCAAATTCTCTTCTCCTTCTCTGCCGGCTCCTCACTTTGAAAACGATTTATTCTTTTTCACATTCGGAAGTGATGAAGACCACGCCTGAAGTGATGAAGACCACGCCGGAAGTGATGAAGGCCATGCTGGAAATGATGAAGACCACGCCGGAAGTGATGAAGAACATGTCGTAAATGATGAAGACCATGCCGGAAGTGATGAAGACCATGCCGGAAATGATGAAGAACATGTGGGAAATGATGAAGGCCATTCCGGAAGTGATGAAGACCATGCCGGAATTGATGAATTCAATGCTGGAACTAAATGCCGGCATGCTCGATATAAATCTATCAATGCCGATAGTCAAGTGAAAAAAAAATAATTTTCTGGATACTTTTCATCATGTGCCGGCATAGAAATTTAAGCAACATACTATGCCGGCATAGGTACCGGCATGCTCGAGAATTAACTGACTGTGCCGGAAGTGGACTGATTAAAGCAAAAAAATAGGTTTTGAAGATCAAAACCAAAAAAATTTGTTACGAGACCCCCCCGGATAGTGGCAAACATTTATGAAAATTTCCAACAAATGCCGGCATGGTTTTTTCGGTTGAATACAATGCCGGCACCGAGCTATTTCAGTTGCAACAATGGAGGATTCAAAGAAAAAAAAAAATCAAATTTCAACCTCTTAGCAGCAATCTCTCTTCACAATCATCCTCCACTTTCACCAAAAAAATTCCCTCTCAAATTTTTTTTCCATCTTTCTACTCTCATCTCACTCACACAAATACAAATACATACTAATCATTTAACAAATACTTAAGATTTTTACTAATTATTATTAACCACTAAACCTGATTAGTGAGGGGTAGATTAGGATTTTAAAAAATACTTAGATAAGGGATGTGTTGGATATTGGCTAGATTTTAGGAAACATCAGTGTGATTTCTTAAATCGGTTTTGACTGATTTTTAGAATTATGTTTAGACTTCTATCTAAACAAGGGTTTCCTATCTTAGCTAGTTTAGGTTTCCTAGATTAGAGTAAAGCTTGGTTTCCTAATCGAAGTATTGTAAGCCTATAAATAAAGGCATAACCTTTAGGTTATAGGCATCTATATTATCTACATCATCTACATCAATATTGTCTAAACCCTTAGGATGTAGACATGTCCTCACAAAGAAAAGAAGTAATCTCTTCATTAGAGAGATGTAGATCCTCTCATATCTCTAGGGCTGAGAGAGTTGAAGGTGAGTTGAGAATGTGAAGAAGAAGAAGGGGTGTTGAGTGTCATGTGCATTGTGTGTTCTCTGATATATGAAGTAAGTGAATTTCTGCCCGTGGATGTAGGCCATTGCCGAACCACGTAAATCTTTGTGTCTTGTGTGTTCTATGTGCAATAGCTTCCGTTGAATGTTTAGTTTTCGTTTCTGATGTCGGATCCTGGAATGCCTTGAGGAACAATATGAACCTCTCGGCACAACAAATTGATATCAGAGCTTAGGTCTAGGTTCTTGAAATCTAGGGTTTGATCGTTTGAATTGGGTCAGAAACGGTATGTGAAGATATCAAAGAAGTGCAAGACCGTGGTGAAAAAAAAAACAGATTGATTATATGGATATGTTCCGTTTTTGAGGTGAAAACTCGGTTGCAAGGAACAAGGTACCATTGTAGCACTTCACAATTGTAAGGTACAATACTACATGTGAAGTATATAGTTAAGCGAAGAAATCGCAAGTTATTTGAAGAATGCAGTACTGAATTGAATTGAATTGAATTATTTTTTGTCATGAGAAAAAGCATTGGAAAACAGGAAAGAAGTTTCAAGTTCAGACGTGAATGTTGGAACATGAAGATCTAATGTTGATGAAGAATATGTGGAGGATTCTCGAGTGTTTGAATGTTTGTGTATCATGTGCATCCTCTAGGGAATGATTTCTGACTTTTAGGAGTTGGAGTTTGAAGTTGAAAATGTTAAACATTCGTTTGAAGTACTTGGGTGCAACTCGGGAAGTTTGAAGTTGTTCGGTGTGTACCGAAGTTTGAAGAAGAATCTGAAATTATTAGATCCATTTGACTCCGTGGGGTTTAAAGTTGTTTAAACGGTGGAGTGTTGAAAAAGTTTTTCCAATGCAGTTGCAGTGATGTAAGGATTGAAGAATGGAAATCCGTATTGCTGAATATGAAAGTAGAAGTATTAAATGGTGCGCTAATACATTTGAAGACTAAATCATGCAGTTAAGGCATGAAGTTGAAGAACGTATAATCACGCAGTTTAGAATTTTGTGAACATTGTGTGAAGGTGGAGAAAGAATCAAGCTTAGAGTTGGAGTAGAAATTTCTAGTTTTCTGAAGATATGAAAATATCATGAATATCACCACATATGAAATATTGGAATGTGTTCATACAGATGTTTGGGAACTTGCAAAGACTGCATCTTTGTAAGGTACGAATTATTTCATCTTTTGAAGAAAACTTTGTCGGTATGGGGGTACACCATACATTTGCATGTGATGAAATATTGAACTCCGCATTGAAATACGAAGTGTTGGAATTTGAAGAAGTAGGATGGAGAAAGAGCTCAAATTTGACAAGTGAAGTGGTGAGTTGAAGTCAAAGACTATATCCTACAAGTTGAAGCAAATATGCAAAGAATTGAATCTTGCAAGTTTGAAGAATATGTGCATGTGAAAATCTATGAAGCTGAAGACGCGTCAAGAATTCATAGATAATTGGATTTGCTGAGAAATTAGCAAAGTAGCAAAAGAAGTGGTGGAATTCGGGTAAGGTCTTCCTGGACCTAATCATGTCTTTTGAGTTTGCTACACCATTCAGGTGTATTGGTGTCTTTAGACACAGTTGCAACCCTGTTATGAGATCGAATTTGTGAAGCACATGTTGAAGCACATTGCATCTTAAAAGGAATTTGAAACACCATTTGGTGTGTTGGTGTCTGTGGACACATTTGAACCTTAGACAAGCATTTTGGATATTGTACCAGTGCAACAACGTCTTCGGATGAATGAAAAATTGAAGCCCATTTGTGGGAGTGAAACATCTTTAGGATGATTGAAGTATGAAAGTATCATTAGATGATTGGAGGATTGAAGCCCTATGAGGGATTTAAACATCTTCGGATGTGTGGCACCTACGGGTGAGTGAAGTATTGAAGTCCTTTTATGGAAGTGAAACATCTTCGGTTGGTTGGCATCTATAAGTGATTGAAGTCCTTTAGTGGAATTGAAGCATCTACGGATGATTGGAACCTCTGGGTGATTGAAGGCAGTAGAATACAAAGGCGTGGAAGGTGAATGTCGAGATTTCATGCCAAGGTGGAGAAATCGGAGAATAGTGAAGTTGAAATTGTCCTAGAAATCTTTCCAAGGTGGAGAATTGTTGGATATTGGCTAGATTTTAGGAAACATCAGTGTGATTTCTTAAATCGGTTTTGACTGATTTTTAGAATTATGTTTAGACTTCTATCTAAACAAGGGTTTCCTATCTTAGCTAGTTTAGGTTTCCTAGATTAGAGTAAAGCTTGGTTTCCTAATCGAAGTATTGTAAGCCTATAAATAAAGGCATAACCTTTAGGTTATAGGCATCTACATTATCTACATCATCTACATCAATATTGTCTAAACCCTTAGGTTGTAGACATCTCCTCACAAAGAAAAGAAGTAATCTCTTCATTAGAGAGATGTAGATCCTCTTATAGCTCTAGGGATGAGAGAGTTGAAGGTGAGTTGAGAATGTGAAGAAGAAGAAGGGGTGTTGAGTGTCATGTGCATTGTGTATTCTTTGATATATGAAGTAAGAGAATTTCTGCCCGTGGACGTAGGCCATTGCCGAACCACGTAAATCTTTGTGTCTTGTGTGTTCTATGTGCATTATCTTCCGTTGAATGTTTAGTTTTCGTTTCTGATGTCGGATCCTGGAATGCCTTGAGGAACAATATGAACCTCTCGGCACAACAGGATGACCCTGATTTGATATTTGGATCCAATTTTTGTCTTTTTCCTCTATCCCCCAATTAGTTTTGATATACCCCAATTGCGCGTTCATTAAAAAACTATCAATTTTTTTCTTAAAAACTTGATATCTTTTGCGTTTTGTGTTTGAATTCAGATTAATTT
This sequence comes from Papaver somniferum, assembly GCF_003573695.1. Classification (NCBI taxonomy): domain Eukaryota; kingdom Viridiplantae; phylum Streptophyta; class Magnoliopsida; order Ranunculales; family Papaveraceae; genus Papaver; species Papaver somniferum. Next base: position 172,556,838 of record NC_039366.1, read on the forward strand.
TTTATACATTTTTTTATTATTTTTTTATTAATATTCTAAATAAAGATTTAATATAAGAGAAAAATGGAAACAGAAAAAATTCAAAGTCAAAACTAGACAAACCATTTCAATTTTGTTATGTGTTTGTGAAAGTGTACTTCTTTATCTCATTTAATCAACACTCCTTCGTATTTCCATAAATGTCAATTTGGTAGGAGTCATAAATTGTCAATTTATATTTTTTACCCTTTTTAGTATTAAGTTATTCAAGCTTCTTTATCTTAATATTTGGGGTCATAATCATGTAACTTAAAACTCAAGATATATATGTTATCTTAAAACTGACAGTGGTGGTAAGATCTTATACACAAAATTATCTCCCTTTTTTTATCTATTTGTGGCATTATGCATGAGATATTTCTTGCACTCACGCACATGAGAAAAATGGTGTGGTATAATATAAGCATAAACATATTATGATGTTGGTAGAATATACTTAATACAGTTTGGTTTTGTCGATTTTATATAGGTTGAAGATTTTCATACAACTAACTACATTATTAATATATTACTAATATGTCTAATAGTTCCAAGTGTAACGACTCAATCCCTTACCGATATCGTCCCCACTTAGCCACTATGATCATCCTTCAGTGTTGAGTTTTTAATGAGTATCATTGTGGTCATCTAACAATAGTTTTCCAGAAGATCACTGATAGACACATTTTTGTGTTTAATTTGATCTCAATACTATATATTGTTGGCACTCGAGTTTGTACTAATTTTGGTGTTTTATATGTTTGTAGGCACCTTTGGAAAATAAACATTTTTTGGAATTAATTCTTTTTAAGACTTTTGTATTAAAAATTAATTGAAATATGATTTGATTAAATTGGGTGTTATTTGATTAGATGGGTCATGCTTAGCTTAAGTGATTTGATGTTCCATGCTTAACATTTACAATCAATTTTTTGAGAATCTACTTTGGCAAAATAAGAGTCCATATAACTTATGTTTTGAGCGATTATTGTCGAGAATAATTCATTGAGCCCTATTTTATGAAGATTGGCCAAATCATTAGTCCCAGTTCCTCTCACCATTGTTAATATTTTTGTATATATAATTTTATTAAATCTAAAATTCCATTTCCTTCACATGTCTGAAACGAATCCTATTTACAACAACGACTCTCAAAAACCCCATCAAAAATATTAATCATTTTGGCGCCGCCGACACGGGTTTGTGCTTAGGTAGAATTTTTAGGTTTTTTATTATTTTTTATTATTCCATTTGTTCTTTTTACGTCTCTTTGGTTGTGTCTTTGTATTACAGGTTTGAAGTTGGATACTAAAGACCTTGGAATCAAAGCTTAAATCTAAAAGAGAAGGAAAAAAGACAAAGCAAAAAAATAAAAAATAAAAGAGAGAAAAAAAAAGAGAGAGATTTATTTATTTTTATTTTTTAAGAGACTTTCCATTTTATTTTATTTTTGTAATTATTATTATTATTTTTTGTATTTCTTTTCATTGGACTGGACTTTGGACAATTTATTTTAATTTTAAACCCTACGGAAGGGTTATATATATAAAAAAAAATTAAATATAAACTGTTTGCAGGAAAGGACGACGATTACAATATCGTCTCGGCCCCTCGGGTTCGTACATGACATAGGAGTCATGGCCCGAGTCAACTTCAATGGTTCATCCCCTGTCTGGTACGGGAGGTAAGTCCATCGAAACACTCGCGAATCTCCTGTAAGCGAGTTATTGTATTCCTTAAGGTGATTCATTGATTGAGGACGAATTTGGAATGTTTTTAAATTCCTAGTAAAGGGCAAGGCCTGTCCAATACAAGATAAGGGTTCGGATTTCATCACCGCTCCCTTCTTGCCCGCCTTAGGAAAACGAAACCTAACGCAAAACCAAGCTTAAAACTTGACTAGAACGAGACCGATAGGGTAACACGCTTATTAGGAAAAAATTTCGAAGGATATTGGTTACTTTATTAATCACACCTCGAAGTTCATGATGGTTTATGTGAGTTGAATGCGTGACTGCGCCGCCTTGTGATAGCGGTGAGGCCTTGGGTATCAAAGATCCACTGAGCTTCCCTCGCCTCAATTCAACTTACTTTGACTCGGATTGATTCCAGAAGGGTTTGCTTAAATTGTAACTAATTCCCTTTCGAAGGATTAGAAGCTGGTCTAGAAACAATCTAAGTGGAGCCATCATGCTTGTTGTTTGTTAGATTTTATAGGTTTGATTTGGTCGAGTCAGCCTTTTTTGTGATCGTGTAGCATTCCCTTGCAATTAAGAATGTCGAACTGGTATGATAGAAGCCAATACAATGAGTATCGATCTGAATTTGAATATGGACATCATCATTTTTATGACCATGGTGGGAATAGTAGTTGGGAACGCCAACCTTTTCAAGGTTATGGTTCATACCATGGTGAGCCCAATTACTTTCCACACGCGAACTGGTCTTACGAGCAAGAAAATCAGGAACACTGTAGTACTGGTTACTCGTTTTTGGAAACTAGTCCTGATTATGATATTTCTGAACCTGTTCCATCTCTAGAAGAGACCCAACAACGGATTGAAAGGACGTATAAACGTTTAGTTGCAATGAATAGTTCAAAAGAAGAGTGTACACGATATTCTGAGATGATAAACGAGAGTGGTGAACGTATAAGTGTTATGCTCAGTGAAATTCAGACACGTCTAGAGGCAGAAAATGAACAGTTGGCTAATGCTGCTCGAAATAATCTAAATTTCCAAAATAGGGTTTCTAATTCTACCCTTGATATCAATAGTGAATATTTGCCTAATTTAGAGGACGAGGCTAGAATAAAAGACACTACTTATTTAGATAAGGTTCAATCATCTTTGTACTATTATGATGATGAGGATAGTAGTAATGAAGAATTTGAAATATGTAGGCATAGTGATCAGGAATCTATTAATCCAATTGAGTTTTACAATGATAATATTATTTCTATTTCAAATCCAAATAATTTTAATAATTATTCACCTATTCAAAAGGAGGAGGATTTGACTAGAGATACCCTCGTTTTAGACGATGTAGTATTTCCTGTTTACAAAGCCGATAATGATTTAGAGGAACGAGTTTATTCTGAGAATAATGTTTTAGAGTCTAGCGATTTAGAAACAATAGTCTTAGACGAAGAAGATGAACTCGTAGAGCTGTTAAATATGAGTGAGGATGCGTCACTTGAGTATAACCTCGAAGAAATAATTGACTATTTTCAGGATTCCAATGATCTAGAAATTAAGGAAATTGTAGCTAGTCTATCTAGAGATACCCAAAAATCTAAGTTTGGGGGTGATTATCATTCTCCTTGTGCCATACCTTTAGCTCTTACAGAGATCCTTCACTTAGGACTTGATATCTCTGCCTCGACAATTTTACAAGATTACCTTCATACTCGTTTTCCCGAACCTAATGCTGTCCACGAAGAAGTTCAGTCGTTAGAAACCCATCCTCTGGTTGATGTGGTTTGCCCAAGCTATGATACCCAGATTGACTTTGTTTTCCCACCAAATAGTTTTCTTCCAAATGTGGGAACGTTTATATTTCAAATGTGTCGAATATTAAGTTGTGAGACTAAACCTAAATGCTTTAGGAAATTAGAATCAACACATTTGCTTAAGAGTGACCACTACTCTCATTGTGGTCAATTTTGTAAGTCAAATCTTATTGACTTAGAGGATCCTCAGTTATTTAGGTTATTATTGTGCGCTTCTAAGATCATATTTGAGTTTTTCCAGACTCTAGGACCTAATGATTCGGATCCCACCTATGAAGAAACGCAACCAATGAAAATATTTTATTTTAGACCCTTTCTTAGAACCTGAACCTGAACCACAATTAGATATAAATATCTTAATCAGTAAACTAGATAAGGGCATGCTATCCTTGTTCACTTTCTTGGTTCATTGCAGTTTCCTTTGGTCAACTCTATTTAGTTTTGAAGACCCACAGTTATTTCGACTGTTATTTTATGGTTCGAGTTGACTAATCCTTTCATAAGTCTGGCTGAAGACTTTAAACTTAGAACTTCTTGGGAGGTATCCCATGCTCATGCAACATGGTAATATCTTTCCTTAACTCTTTTTCTTCAAGTGGTAACAGTTTCTCCTTGTTCATATGCTTTTAATTTTATCTTTAGAACATTGAGGACAATGTTAGATTTAAGTTTGGGGTATGGGAGAAAAATTTTAGTTACACTTTTGAAACTTCTAGCGTCACATGGTATCCGGTTAGCTAAGTTTACATACTGTTTCTCACCGAAAAGATAGAAATTGGAATGCTAGAGATAACAACCTATTGAGACATTAGAGAAAAAGACATTGAGATCCTTGAAATTCAGGAGAGAACTTGTTCCTTTTAGAGGGTAACCGTGATGGACCTAACCATACATGATGGAAAGGCAAGTAGGTCAGGGAAATGCCAGAAAGACAAAGCAACCTCACAATGTAGTCTTAGTTGCTGGATTGCGACTCTCTCTCAATAGAAACTTATCATCATCAACAAGCGGAGCGACATCAAAATCTATGAAGAAAGTTGAAGACGTTTTAGGTTTAGAAGCAACAATAGAAGAGAATAATTCAAAAATCAAAGTTGAAGTTATAAGAGCAAATGATATAAGTTGTTAGAATCCATGATACCAAGACATCACAAGTTGCGAAGATCCAAGTTTTGAAAGTCCTTCTCTCATGGCCATGTAAATTTTTGTCTTGTAATTTTTTGTTTTCAAAAAAAAAAAAAAAAAAAAAAAAAATGAAACATCATTACGTTCTTTTTGTTCAATAATAAGAAGAAATTTATAAGTCAAGCAAGAAATCGAAGAGAAGAGTTAATTGTCAAGGTTCTATGAGGTTTGAGAGTTTATCATCAACAGTTGAAGACCGAAGAAGGCGTTGTTTCTACTGAGTACTGTGAGAGAGTCGAAGAAAGATGCATTTTGGTTGCTTTGTTAGTCTGCTTTCAATCTGGCACAAAATCTTTTTAGCACTGGTTTAACTCATCACACGTAATTAGTCCAGCTGTGTAGCAGATGTCCCTCTCATTTTTATCTCTCTCCTAATCTTGTCCAGTTGTAAAGCAGCGGACGCATCTTACAATGTTTATCTAGCTGTGTAGCGGATATCTCTTTATCTAGCAGTCGTGTGGATGTGTCTCCCCTTTTCTTCAGTCAGCTTTAGAGCTGACACCTTTATTTTCTCTGGAATTCTACTTACTTGGAGATAGGTTGAGAATATGTATGTCCTCATAGCTCTTTGGATACTTGTGACCAATTAGGAGTAAAGGTTTTGTGGGTACACCTCTGGTAAACCCTCCGGAGACAACACTCCGCCGCTAGGGCCACCTAGCGGTTTAACGGCCTGCTGCACGTGCTAAGTGTAGTCTTTTTTATCTTTTCAAAAATAAATTTTGCTCGAGGACTAGCAAATAATAAGTTTGGGGGTATTTGATAGACACATTTTTGTGTTTAATTTGATCTCAATACTATATATTGTTGGCACTCGAGTTTGTACTAATTTTGGTGTTTTATGTGTTTGTAGGCACCTTTGGAAAATAAACGTTTTTTGGAAAATTCGGCTCGAAAAGTTAGTAAAATCCCCGGAGGACACGTGTTATTCGGACTCTCACTGTTGGATAGCGGCGCCCCCTTTCTTCTTCACATTTCAAATAATCGAATTTGGCGGGAAATTCTTTCACGTCCGCATGAATTTTGGATTCGAACTCTCGGGCAGTTTTAAAGAGATTCAACAATGTAAATCATTTGGGCTGGACTTGGTAGAGAAAAACAGCGTTAGTTTAATCAATTGGATCAACTGAATTGGGCTGGATCGAGTGAAACGGAGCTTAACAGGGAACTGCAGTAAAGAAGAAATATTTCATCGAATATTTGATTCGATGCGTATTGCATGGGACAAGATTTTCTTCTTTACTCAACAAAATTCGTCCCTATCAAATCAGAATAAAAAAGGAAAGACAGCTTAGAAGACGCAAAGAAGAGAAAGAAAATATTCTCGTATCTGCCAGTTTTGAAGAGAAATTATATGGAGTTAACTCGAAATATTTCAATGCCTGTCGAGTATAAAAAGACATGTTGGGTCGATTAGGAGAGGTGTGGAGAGTTGGAGGTCGAGAGTTGGGAGTAGAGATGAGAGCGCTGCAGAGGAAGAATCCACCATTTTTCTCTGTTGTTGCTGCTGCCATTGATGAAGATGAAGAACACGAAGAACAGACAGCCAAAAACCGTCGTTCTTCAACAGTGACAACGACCAGTTCCTGTGGGTCGTAGTCAGCTACGCAGACAACAACAATATTCTTTTATCGTTCTTTGTAACGGTGTTTTCAACAATTATAAACGTTGCAAACACCCGATTTTCATCATTTTCTCTTTATTTCATCATTGTGAACCATTTTTGAGCCATAAATAATTATTTTGAGAGCATTTTTACTATGATGAGTTAAACCCCAACACTGGGACGACGGAGGAGGCCGAGCTTCATACATGGGTAATTTAATTAATTCTTTTTAAGACTTTTGCATTAAAAATTAATTGAAATATGATTTGATTAAATTGGGTGTTATTTGATTAGATGGGTCATGCTTAGCTTAGGTGATTTGATGTTCCATGCTTAACATTTACAATCAATTTTTTGAGAATCTACTTTGGCAAAATAAGAGTCCATATAACTTATGTTTTGAGCGATTATTGTAGAGAATAATTCATTGAGCCTTATTTTATGAAGATTGGCCAAATCATTAGTCTCAGTTCCTCTCACCGTTGTTAATATTTTTGTATATATAATTTTATTAAATCTAAAATTCCATTTCCTTCACAAGTCTGAAACGAATCCTATTTACAACAACGACTCTCAAAAACCCCATCAAAAATATTAATCAATCACCCATCCCTGGATTACTCCCACCCGAGCAGACTTGACTTCAGAACTTTTTGCCAATTGTGAAGTCACCTGTGCTGAAAAGGCCTCAGTGTAATTTATGGAATAATAATACTTATATTCTATTCGGCCAACCACTACCGAATATTGGGAGTTATAATATCACATATCTTGGATTGGAGTCGTCCGGTTCCGGAATATACAAGCCCAAATTTTCGACGTTTACTACCACTCATGAGACCAGTAACTGGCCCAAGCTGCATAGATATCCGTCATCGGATCTGATACCATTTATAACGAACCGCCCCTACTGATATGGTCTCCATTTATCCAATGTAGTCATATGAAGTTTGGGTTTTTCAATAAGATCACTGCGGTTATCCATAGGTAAATTCCGACGAGGTCACCCATCCATGGATTACTCTCATTCGAGCACGCCTAACTGCATAACTTTTCGCCAACTATGAAGCCAATTATGTTGAAAAGGCCTCGGTACAATTTTTGGGTATGTTACAACTAATATTTTATTTGGACAACCACTGCCAAATATTAGGTGTTACATCAAGTCTCCTTTTATTTTCCTTTTTAAAAGGAATCCTTATATCTTTCTTATATCATTTGGATGTATCCATGGGTTAAACCATCTACTTCGCACAAGTTAGATCCTAAAAGTATCCAATGTATCTTTGTTGGTTATGATATCGATACAAGGGTCACATGTTTCTTAATTCTAAAATTGAGAAGGTGTTTGTCTTTAGATGTGTTGGGTTCCATAAATCTAATTATCATTTAAGCTTACAATAGTACTCTCCCATTCTAAAAAGCTGAATCTCCAGTTTATTCATATTTCATTTCTGAATCTCAGTCTGTTAAATTTGATGCTACTACATGACCTAGTATGTCTATGTATACTCGGGTATCCATCCACACCACTTATTTCTATACGTATCAGTTTTATAACCCTTATTCATATACATGTCATTCCTTCACTATATGTTTCTAGCCCAGTTGTTTTTTCCTCATTGCCTAGCACATTCACTCATATAACCTCTTCTACAGCTATTGCGCCTGTTGATAATGATGACACTATGATTCTTAGAGGCCAAGATGGTTTTTTCAGACATAAAGTATACTCAATAAAATTTGTCGTATATGCAACTTTGATTTTTCTAACTCTTGCTTCCACAACTAATTGCTTTACTCAAGCCCAAAAAAGTCCTCATTAGAAAAACATTATGGTTGAAGAGTTTAATGCTCTTTAGAGTGCTAGTGCCTAGTTTCATCTTCTTCCCCTCATAAATTGATGGAATGTAAGTGGGTATTCAGAATTAAAAAATAACAAGATGGTTTAATTTAAATGTATAATCAGGTTGTTGGCTAACAAATTTCACCAGCAAGTTGTCTTGGACTATGATGAAACCTTTAGTCTAGTTTCCAAACCAACTATAATTAGGCTTATGTTATCTTTGGTTGTTCACTTTTATTAGTTTGAGGGTTTAGGATATTGGTTAAAAGATTTATAACCAGAGTCGTCAATCTATTTTGCTGACTTTGTAAAACAATCTTATTTGGTAGTCCACCTTGGGATAAATGAAGATTTTTAATCCGAGTTGCAGTTTCAAGCAAAAACTTTTGCTAGAGATCGTAGTCCCTAAGGTTTGTAACATGATCAACGAGTTTTGCAACAAATTGCAGATTGTGGTGATGCCTTTGGGGTGATATGAGGGTGATAAATGATCATGTTTTGTGGTGCCATCCCAATATGGTGTACCATGTGTTGCTGTAAAAACCCATGATATGAAATGAAATCATTCTCGTTGTGAGCTTGATGAAGCTAAAAAAAAATATGTCACTTCCAAAAATGTTTTTGTGCTATTCGAGTATAACGAGTATACGTGAAAATGTGCATGTATAATTCACTTATACAATTTAGCAATACAAACATAATGGCCTACAAGTCTGCAACAAGTATACATGACATACAATACGTTTAAGCAAGAATGAGTAGTCGAATGTTTGATCTTTTTATTGCACTCATCGCACTTGGAGCAAGCACTACGAGAAACAACAATTCCACCACATTTATGTTTTGTGGTTACACCTTATCTATGAAAAAATATAACTATTTTGGACGTTGGTTACACATGTCAAGATTTTGAGTATCTCCAGTACCATAGAGTCAAAAATATATTGGCTGGAAATCTTATTCACAAAAAATATCATGAGTTGCAGGGTGCCAACTTACTTTGGAAACCTTTAATTCATCCTTCACTAGAAACTCAAAAAGAAGTTGTTGGGAGATGATTGTTATGCTACTCTTGATAAAGTGCAGGGTCATTTGCAAAGTCCATTAGATAACGGATGTGTGTCGTTTTGCAAAGGTGGTGTTGGTTCTATGTTGCATGTTATTCGGGAACGCGCAGTAGCCGTGCAAATTTGGAGATGGATTGCATGTATTTTTCAAAATCCACCACATGTATGATTTTATGGCATTTTATAATGTTGTGAAGGATGAAAGTCGCATGATTAAGGATATCTGGTTGTTGACAAGTATGGCCGTACTGTCAGGATTATGGAATCTGCGAAATAAAGTTTATTACGATGGTGCTACTGTCAAATTTTCTAAGCTTAAAGCAAAGGTACATCATCTGGTTCACATGTTTTCTCGGTGCTGCAAGGAGGTTATGTTTGATTCTCCCGATGATGCTAGAATTTTGAATTAGTTTCATGTGGAACATAGGCAAGTTCATTATGCTGCTCCAATTGAATGCTTATGGAATCCTCCTTTGACTGAGAAGTTTTTATTATGATGTGATGGTGCGTCTTCGAATAATTCAGGGTTGGTTGGGGATGGTGTTATAACCAGAATTCCAGATTGTGAATTATGAGGTGTTGTCTCTTTTGGTCTGGGGAATGCTTAAAACTACATGACTGAATTCTTTGCAATTACCTATGGTCTTGAATGAGAGGTGTAGTTTGGGTTCAATAAAGTTAAAGTACATTCTGATTCTTTGTTGTAGTAATTCGATTTGCGGTAAATACGGATTCGTTGCTCGGACTTGAATAGATTTAAAAACAAAAATATGTACAAAATTGTCACAAGATCAAGAGGAACCAGGACTCAGGATTCCAATGTGTTTCATATTCAAGTGGCTCAGAAATTAATCCTAGGCGATTATAGCTCAAAATAAAACAAGTATTAACTCTATCTTTGCCAAATTAGATTCCATAAAATATTACTTGTATATTATAAGCATGGCACATCAAGAATCCCTAGGACTAAGCATGTTCCATCAAACAAAATCACAAGTAATTAATTGAAATCATAAATCAATTAAAATCGGTGCAAAAAGTGAATTAAGAATTATTTAAATAACCACATGGCTGAAAAACAACTTCCTCCATCATCCCAGTATTGGGGTTTAGCTACTCATGATAATCATGTTCTCAAAATACATACTTGATGCTCAAAATATGATTAAAAGAGCGAAAAATATAATACAGTGAAACTACGACCCTCTTTAAGCGTCCATAAAAGAACGATACCTTAGTGATGCTGTTTATAAGCGACGCTGGTATTCTGCTGTTGAAAAACGACGCAGGTGTACTGCTGCTAGCACTGTTGAAGAACGACGGTCCTGGAGGGTCCGTTCTTCGTCTTCTTCTTCCTCCTCGAGCAGCAGCAGGAAGCTTTCCTGCAGCTTCCTGTTCTTCGTCTTCCAGCCTCTCTGTTGTGTCTCTGTGGTCTCTAAACTTCCCCAAACTTCTTGATAAAACTTTCTCTCACTTCCCACCAGCCTTTATATACCAATAGGGTCCAAATAACTCGATTAAATCCGAGTTTATCTCCCTTTTTTCTTCACGTGCAGTTGAGAGAGAAATCTCTTTTCTGTTGCTTTGTACGCGTCTTCTGGCAATTTCTTACGCTCCAAACTTCTCCTAATCCTTAAACAAGTCTAGATACACTTTACTTCAACGTAAAACTCTCCCAGAATCTCTAAAAATATATTTGAAAACTTCACAGAGAACACGTATTCTGTTTGGACTTTGATCGCTTCTCCCAGCCATTCCAGCCCAAGTTGATCGATAAAATCACTTGCATACGATCTGTTTATTCTTAACAGGCCTAGCCCAATTGATTTCAGGGATTTAATCTCCCTCAAAACTGCCCAGAAATCCAACAGAGAATTATCAGACGTGAACTTAGTTTTCCCGCCAAATTCCATTATTTGAACTTTGAATGTGGTGTCCCCTTAACCAGACCTGGTGTCCCTTTAGCAGCTGCTTGGAAATGGGTCACCCCTTAGTAATTAGGTTACCCCTTATCCAAAATCAAGGGTCCATATAGCAAGTTTCCTCTGGGGCATTTTCCGCACTTTTTTCGGGGTTCCTCCGGGGTATTTCTGGGGTACTTCCGGTACACTTCTGGGGCGCTTCCGGCACTCTATCAATGGAGGTTCAAACGCCGCATTTTCATCCAATTTCGCCGCAAATCCTTATTCTTCTGAAAACACCTACAAATATATAAAATAACCAAATAAGTACAAAAATGGGTGCTAACACTATATACAATTGAGATATATTAGACACATAAATGCGTCTATCAAATACCCCCAAACTTATTATTTGCTAGTCCCGAGCAAATCAAAACTACAAAATAAAATCCTAACTCACTGTCGCAGGCATCGTCGATTGCATTTAGCGTATGCAATAAGCCTTTAAACCCCTAGGTGGCCCTAGTGGCCGAGTTATAGTCTCGGGAGGGCTTACCAGAGATATACCCACAAAACCTGTACTCCAGACCTTAGCTATCTACGCAGAACCTTGGAAGGCACTAAAGAATCTCCTTGGTTGGCATACTTATTGACTACAGGAAGAAGTACCCTGATGCGAAATTCCAATTGCTGTACACGAGTTTGCACTCAAGCATACTAAAATTCATATAAAGTGACAGAGCTCTACTCAGATAGTTGCACTATGGACATCATATTCGGAGTCAAAACTAATCACATGGTTAGATCAAGAAGATGGATATAGAAAACATAGATGGTTTTGATGTTTACTAAGTGAACGACGTTTCCCATATCTGTCTGAAGGCCTCCGCCAAAATGAACCTATCCTAATGGATTGAGATACTAGTCTGACTAATATCAACACATTGGCATATACAAGGGTACCAGTGGTCGATAACCTAACTCTAGGTCAACACAACTGGCATATACAAGGGTACCAGTGGTCGACTTTATTGAATTTATTCCTTTTGGTCAAATGGTCTGGTCTCAATTTCTTTCTTCTTTCATTTTTTTTTTTTTTTTTTTTTTTTTTTTTTTTTTTTTTTTTTTTTTTTTTTTTTTTTTTTTTTTTTTTTTTTTTTTTTTTTTTTTTTTTTTTTTTTTTTTTTTTTTTTTTTTTTTTTTTTTTTTTTTTCATGGTATCTCAATCACTCTAATTCACCCTAGCATTGGTAACAACTTGAATCGTGGGCCCCACCTATCACTTAGAGAAACATAGTTTAAAAAAAAATAAAATAAAAATAGAAGTGAAAAGGACTCAACGAGATATGGTGAAACTATCATGTTATTTCTAACACCTGAGCTCTGTGCTTTTATGAATAGACTCTTTAGATGTTTCCATCTAATCAGATTGGTTCCTCAAACTCCTACAATCAAAATGCTTCCATCCACTTAGATTAGTTAGTGCAATCCTCAATAGGCATAAATTTCTAGGCTCTGGAGTTTATTTATTGCAACTAAAAAGTTTCTCCCATACCCCCAAACTTAAACCTAACATTGTCCTCAATGTTCTAAAGATAAAATTAAAAACATGAACAAGGAGAAACTATTACCATTCGAAGAAAAAGAGTTAAGGAAAGATATTACCTGGTTGCATGAGTTTGGGTTACCTCCCAAGAAGTGCTAAGTTTAAAGTCTTCAGCCAGACATAGAAAAGGTTTAGTCAACTCGTACCGTATAACAATAGCCGAAATAACTGTGGGTCTTTAAAACCAAAAAGAGCTGACAAAAGGAAACTGCAGTGAACCAAGAAAATGTACAAGACTAGCATGCCCTTACCTAGTTTCTGGATAACTATCGCTAATTGCGGTTCAGGTTCAGGTTCTATGAAGGGGTCTAAATAGACTATTTTCCTCGGATGCATTTCCTCATAGGTAGGATTCAAATTATTAGGTCCTAGAGTCTGGAAAAACTCAGATAAGAATCTGGAATCACAAAATAACCTAAATAATTTAGGATCCTCTAAGTCAATTAGGTATGACTTACATAGTTGACCACAGTCAGAGTAGTGGTCATTCTGAAGCAAATGTGTCGATTCTAATTTCCTAAAGTACTTAGGCTTAGTCTTAGAACTTAATAAGTGACACATTTGAAATCTAAACGTTCCCACAGTTGGAAGAAAACTATTTGGTGGGAAATCAAAGTCAATCTGGGTATCATAGCCTGGGCAAACCACATCAACCAGAGGATGGGTTTCTAACGACTGAACTTTTTTCATGACATCATTAGGTTCGGGAAACCTAGTATGAAGATAATCTTGTAAGATGGTTGAGGCATGGATATCACGTCCTATGTGAGGGGACTTTCTGAGAGTTAAAGGTAAAGCACTAGGAAAGTGATAATCACCCCCAAACTTAGAGTTTTCAGTGTCTCTAGTTAGACTAGCCACAATCTCCCTAATTTCTAGGTCATCAGATTCCTGAAAATGGGCAATTGATTCTTCTAAGTTGTAATATTGCAGTGTATCCTCATTAATCTCTACGAGTTCATCTAAGACTATTGTTTCTAAATCGTACGACTCTGAAACAGTATTCTCAGGGTAAAACCGTTCCTCGAAACCATCATCGATTACAGTTTCTAAATCGTTCGACTCGAAAACAGTAGTCTCAAGATAAACCGGTTCCTCTAAACCTTTATCGGATTCGTAAACAGGAAAAACTACATCGTCTAAAACAGTGGAATCCCTAATCAAATCCTCGTCCTTTTGAATAGGTGAATAATCATAATAATTATTTGGATTTGAACTAGAAATAATATAATCATTATAAAGCTCAATTGGATTACTAGATTCCTGATTACTATGCCTACATATTTCAGATTCTTCATCACTACTATCCTCATCATCATAATAGTACGAAGATGATTGAACCTTATCTAAATAAGTAGTGTTACCAATTATAACCTCGTTATCTTGATACCTTAGTGCTGCTGTTGATAAGCGACGCTGGTATTCTGCTGTTGAAGAACGACGCAGGTGTACTGCTGCTAGCACTGTTGAAGAACGACGGTCCTGGAGGGTCCGTTCTTCGTCTTCTTCTTCCTTCTCGAGCAGCAGCAGGAAGCTTTCCTGCAGCTTCCTGTTCTTCGTCTTCCAGCCTCTCTGCTGCGTCTCTGTGGTCTCTAAACTTCCCCAAACTTCTTGATAAAACTTTCTCTCACTTCCCACCAGCCTTTATATACCAATAGGGTCCAAATAACTCGATTAAATCCGAGTTTATCTCCCTTTTTTCTTCACGTGCAGTTGAGAGAGAAATCTCTTTTCTGTTGCTTTGTACGCGTCTTCTGGCAATTTCTTACGCTCCAAAATTCTCCTAATCCTTAAACAAGACTAAATACACTTTACTTCAACGTAAAACTCTCCCAGAATCTCTAAATATATTTGAAAACTTCACAGAGAACACATATTCTGTTTGGACTTTGATCGCTTCTCACGGCCATTCCAGCCCAATTCGATCAGCCCAATCACTTGCATAGGGTCTGTTTAGGTCTAACAGGATTATCCCAACTGATTTCCGGTGTTTAATCGCATTAAAACTCCTCCAATAATCGAACCAAAATCTGCCAGACGCTGCATGCATTTTCCCGCCAAAATTTGCTTTTAAATTTGAGAAGTTGACCTCCCCTTATCTGTGGCTGGTCTCCCTTTAGCAGATGCCTGGAAATGGGTCACCCCTTAGTAATTAGGTTACCCCTTATCCAAAATCAAGGGTCCGTATAGCAAGTGTCCTCTGGGGCATTTTCCGCACTTTTTTTCGGGGTTCCTCCGGGGTATTTCTGGGGTACTTCCGGTACACTTCTGGGGCGCTTCCGGTACTCTATCAACGGAGGTCCAAACGCCGCATTTTCAGCCAATTTCGCCGCAAATCCTTATTCTTCTAAAAAC
The DNA here is from genome assembly GCF_003573695.1 of Papaver somniferum. Taxonomy (NCBI): domain Eukaryota; kingdom Viridiplantae; phylum Streptophyta; class Magnoliopsida; order Ranunculales; family Papaveraceae; genus Papaver; species Papaver somniferum. Next base: position 172,571,933 of record NC_039366.1, read on the forward strand.
ACCTACAAATAAATAAAATAACCAAATAAGTATAGAATCGAGCACTAACACTATATACAATTGAGATATATTAGACACATAAATGCGTCTATCAAATACCCCCAAACTTATTATTTGCTAGTCCCGAGCAAATCAAAACTACAAAATAAAATCCTAACTCACTGTCGCAGGCATCGTCGATTGCATTTAGCATATGCAATAAGCCTTTAAACCCCTAGGTGGCCCTAGTGGCCGAGTTATAGTCTCGGGAGGGCTTACCAGAGATACACCCACAAAACCTGTACTCCAGACCTTAGCTATCTACGCAGAACCTTGGAAGGCACTAAAGAATCTCCTTGGTTGGCATACTTATTGACTACAGGAAGAAGTACCCTGATGCGAAATTCCAATTGCTGTACACGAGTTTGCACTCAAGCATACTAAAATTCATATAAAGTGACAGAGCTCTACTCAGATAGTTGCACTATGGACATCATATTCGGAGTCAAAACTAATCACATGGATAGATCAAGAAGATGGATATAGAAAAACATGTATGGTTTTGATGTTTACTAAGTGAACGGCGTTTCCCATATCTGTCTGAAGGCCTCCGCCAAAATGAACCTATCCTAATGGATTGAGATACTAGTCTGACTAATATCAACACACTGGCATATACAAGGGTACCAGTGGTCGATAACCTAACTCTAGGTCAACACAACTGGCATATACAAGGGTACCAGTGGTCGACTTTATTGAATTTATTCCTTTTGGTCAAATGGTCTGGTCTCAAATTTTTTTTTTTTTTGGTAACTACCATTTTTTTTTATCTCTTTTTCTTTTTCAACTTTTTTTTTTCATGGTATCTCAATCACTCTAATTCACCCTAGCATTGGTAACAACTTGAATCGTGGGCCCCACCTATCACTTAGAGAAACATAGTTTAAAAACAAAATAAAATAAAAATAGAAGTGAAAAGGTCTCAACGAGATATGGTGAAACTATCATGTTATTTCTAACACCTGAGCTCTGTGCTTTTATGAATAGACTCTTTAGATGTTTCCATCTAATCAGATTGGTTCCTCAAACTCCTACAATCAAAATGCTTCCATCCACTTAGATTAGTTAGTGCAATCCTCAATAGGCATAATTTCTAAGCTCTGGAGTTTATTTATTGCAACTAAAAAGTTTCTCCCATACCCCCAAACTTAAACCTAGCATTGTCCTCAATGTTCTAAAGATAAAATTAAAAACATGAACAAGGAGAAACTATTACCATTCGAAGCAAAAGAGTTAAGGAAAGATATTACCTGGTTGCATGAGTTTGGGTTACCTCCCAAGAAGTGCTAAGTTTAAAGTCTTCAGCCAGACATAGAAAAGGTTTAGTCAACTCGAACCGTATAACAATAGCCGGAATAACTGTGGGTCTTTAAAACCAAAAAGAGCTGACAAAAGGAAACTGCAGTGAACCAAGAAAATGTACAAGACTAGCATGCCCTTACCTAGTTTCTGGATAACTATCGCTAATTGCGGTTCAGGTTCAGGTTCTATGAAGGGGTCTAAATAGACTATTTTCCTCGGATGCTTTTCCTCATAGGTAGGATTCAAATTATTAGGTCCTAGAGTCTGGAAAAACTCAGATAAGAACCTGGAATCACAAAATAACCTAAATAATTTAGGATCCTCTAAGTCAATTAGGTATGACTTACATAGTTGACCACAGTCAGAGTAGTGGTCATTCTGAAACAAATGTGTCGATTCTAATTTCCTAAAGTACTTAGGCTTAGTCTCAGAACTTAATAAGTAACACATTTGAAATCTATACGTTCCCACAATTGGAAGAAAACTATTTGGTGGGAAAACAAAGTCAATCTGGGTATCATAGCCTGGGCAAACCACATCAACCAGAGGATGGGTTTCTAACGACTGAACTTTTTTCATGACATCATTAGGTTCGGGAAACCTAGTATGAAGATAATCTTGTAAGATGGTTGAGGCATGGATATCACGTCCTATGTGAGGGGACTTTCTGAGAGTTAAAGGTAAAGCACTAGGAAAGTGATAATCACCCCCAAACTTAGAGTTTTCAGTGTCTCTAGTTAGACTAGCCACAATCTCCCTAATTTCTAGGTCATCAGATTCCTGAAAATGGGCAATTGATTCTTCTAAGTTGTAATATTGCAGTGTATCCTCATTAATCTCTACGAGTTCATCTAAGACTATTGTTTCTAAATCGTACGACTCTGAAACAGTATTCTCAGGGTAAAACCGTTCCTCGAAACCATCATCGATTATAGTTTCTAAATCGTTCGACTCGAAAACAGTAGTCTCAAGATAAACCGGTTCCTCTAAACCTTTATCGGATTCGTAAACAGGACATACTACATCGTCTAAAACGGTGGAATCCCTAATCAAATCCTCGTCCTTTTGAATAGGTGAATAATCATAATAATTATTTGGATTTGAACTAGAAATAATGTAATCATTATAAAGCTCAATTGAATTACTAGATTCCTGATTACTATGCCTACATATTTCAGATTCTTCATCACTACTATCCTCATCATCATAATAGTACGAAGATGATTGAACCTTATCTAAATAAGTAGTGTTACCAATTATAACCTCGTTATCTTGATTATGTGAAAAAGTATCTTCATTCTCAAGGGTATTATTGGATACACTATATTGGCAATTCAAGTTATTTCGAGCAATACTTTCGTTCGTCTCTAACTCAAGTCTACGTGTCGACTCAGCTATCCTCTCAAGGGTCTCTTCCAAAGAAAGTTCCCTTAGTGTAGGATCTAAGTTTTGAGTTAATCTATTGAGGATATCTTCTACAGATTCAGTTGTTGTTGCAGTTCTTTCGTCCATATCTACGTTATTCACCTCATCTAATTTATACGTCGATTCAGCTAACTGACGTGATGACTCAGCTAAATTCCTAAGAGTCTCTTCTAGAGAAGGAATAGGAACTGAAGGATCATAATAAGGA
>NC_039366.1:172574986-172575143 GCF_003573695.1 Papaver somniferum
TTGGCGTCCCCAACCACTATTCTCACTATGGTCATAATACTGATGATGTCCATATTCAAATTCAGGTCGATATTCATTGTATTGGCTTCTATCATACCAGTTCGACATTCTTAATTGCAGGGGAATTCTACACAATCACAAACAAGGCCGACTCGAC